>NW_004797622.1:388232-420732 GCF_000002075.1 Aplysia californica | reverse complement strand
CCAAAATAATCGGGAAAGTATCTTATTAAATATCAGTTCCAACTAAAATTAAATGTAACTTAAGATGTGAATACATAAACACAAAGCAAAGAAGCAGAGATGTCAGTACTAGATCTATATGCTATAAATCTACCAGGGAGTCTAACTCTTTGGTAGAGCATGACAATTATCATTTTTTAAATTTCACATTTGGCTGTTTTTGTTAGCCTTTCGCGGCCAGGAGCTGGTGTCATAATCGAGGTCACGGTCTTATTATAGTACGGTAAAAATTCGAGGAAAAAAAACAAGCACATGCAGCAGTCAAGAGGTTATTAGGAGTTAGTTCCCCTCACATTTGTGAGGTAGACTCGACCAATGTTAGTTAGCTTATATAATCAGGGCTTGTGATTGATTATAAATATAACTGTGGCCCCAAAGGGGTGAACAGAGTATATGTGGCAATGAAACAGCTGTGACTGCTATGCACATGTTCCCTTCAACTCTATTGATAGACTCTTCCAGACTCACGTTAAGCTTACTTAAACAAAGCTTGCGACTGCTTATGGGGTGGCCCGAGGGGGGTGAGGAGGCTATTTCTGTGGCCGTGAAACCGTTTTGAAAGTTAGGCATACTGTTCATTGTTGATTACGAACGTCTTTTTACATTTAATTTAAGAGGTTTACGTTTATGGATGAATTTGACAGCGACAATGTTTCAAAATTAGGAAGGGAAGCATTGATTATTTGATTATATAGACGCTTCGCCCCTGCAAACAATAAAAGATATTTCAGAAATAAACCAAAATATGTAACATATTTATAGACCCCATGTTGGTAGATGAATTTAGGCAAATAGTCATAGGATGTTGAGGGAAGCCCATTGGTGTGAATAGCTCAGAACTATCTAGTTTTATATTTCTGACCTCCAGCTCAAAACTAAGTTTGCCGACACACGCCCAATAGACGCATAGCGCATCACATTAAGTAAACAATATAATTTGTTATCACGAAAGCAGCCGTCAAAACAATTTGATGCTATGGTTGACTGGTTATGTCGATCTTTCCTCTGAGGACTAATGCTACCTTTTGGGATGCATTCCAAGGGAAGAAAAGATTGGAGATACTCATAGTATTTTCATACACTCTATATGAGAATCTCACTCACTTCCCATACGTGTAAGACGAGGAATCTAACAATTACACCACATAATGGGGGGGGGGGGGGGGGGAAGAGGGACTACGAGTAAAAGGTTAAATATGACAAAGACCGTGTGTGGAAAGAAAAGTAAAGAGAAATGGAAAGGGGGGAACCGAATATGGAGTCCGGCAACGAATTATTTCTCTTTTTGCTTATTACTTCTTTTCTCCCCCAGAGATCGGTACAACCATGCTGCGAAGTGTGGTGTTCACGTTACTGCTCCTTTGCCATGTGGAGGGGGCGTCCAGGGTGCTCCTCAGTTTGGGCTACGTGGGCGACTCGATCCAGCTCTCGCTGAAGCTCACAGGTAAGGAGAAAAAAGATAGACGTATCAATGCAAACATTTTTTGTTTTTTTGGTTTTTGTAAAGTGTTTTACGGCGTTCGCAACTGCATAAGGTCATATGAACGCGCGAGACACATCGAATATTTTTCATTTGGTAGGAAATTTTGAATTTTCCCCGGGTGGCGGCCGAAGCCTACTCTTATCGATTTTAGACCACCAAGGGATTTTTAACGTGCGCAACTTGCACACGGGCCCTCCGAGATTTTTTGCCCTTGTCCGAGAAGGCTAGGTGTAGATTTTTCCTACCAGAAGATCAGGGGTGTGGCAGAAAGACAGCAGTAAGGAGGAGCCAAGGAGTAGCAGTAGAAAGACTGCAGAAAGAGTCAGGAGCCCAGAGGAGGGGGCAAAGGTGGTGAGGGGGTGGGGGCAGAAAGTGGAAATGAAAGCAGACCACAGAACATTGCTAGAGAGCAGGAAAGGAGGTGAAAGGAGACAATTTTAGAGAAGACAATTTTTGGTAGTTACCTGGATTCGAACCCGGGACCTTTGAATGAGAGGCCAACACCTTAACCTCTAGGCCACGAGAGCCCCCACAAACATTTTGATAATAGATGTATCCCGTTGTGCTTTCCTTTGTGGTGTGGGGGTCATTCAGTATATCACAATATTGTATTTGATATGTTATTCTGCTTTATTTAACTTATTTCTTTTTCTGAGATTTTAAAAATGAAATTTAGAAAATATCCATGGAAGGTAACAACAACACTGACAGTCTCTCAAATCTAACTGCATCCCGTGATGATAAGCAAATGTGTATACACCTTTTGGTGTCACACCCACCATGTTAGCGTGGTCTATTGCGCTCCCTTTCGAGACACAGCACCGCACTATGGCGGGGGCAGACACGTAGTATCTTTTCACGCCATCCCGCATCACCCTGGCGAGCTGATAGTTTTCCTTGCCATAGAAAGCATTCTTTTTTTAAATGTCCAAGCTTTTGCAAAGTATGTAAGTACCATTTTCAAATAGTTTCTTAGTGTCAGAATATGAACTGCTTAAATACGGTTCGATTAACGGACGAATTTCCGAGGAAATTTCGAATGCATTCCCGAGATGTTTCCACATGCGCCAATAGTTGTGGCGCTTTAACCGACACAGAAGAGACTGACTCTCTAAGAAGCCATAGATTCTTCAAGCGTTGCAGGACTGTATTGTGAAGGAGTGAAAGAAGATCATACCCATTATGATCAAGATATGTAGCTGTTTGATTGTCCAAAAAAGCCGCAGTATGTTCTTGATAAATTGTGGATCTATTAAAAGGGTTAACACTCACCAGTTCTAAACCAAGACTTTGAGTATTCAATTCGTAGACAATGATGAAATTAAGAGGAAAAAATTATTTATCTTTTGCCTTTGTGTGGGCATTGTCAAGAAATTTACTCTCTACAACTTTTGGAGTTGAAGCCCAAGCTTTAACTCATCTATCTGCTCGCTGGTGATGTAAAGAGAAAGGTTTTATAACAGTTCTCATTTTTTCCAACTTTTGAACGATATTTCAAACGATGCTGCACGCTTGCACTGCAGAAATCCTTAAATTTACCAATATATTTAAAAGATAAAACTGTTTATCCCCCATCTCCCAAAAAAAGTTTCCAAAATTCCGAAACGCGAAAAGAACATTTTGTTTTGATGAAACCATCGAATCTACCAAAGGTCAGAAACGATTGAAGATCTCTCTGAAGTACCAACTTACTAAAGTGTACTCATATGACCGTGTACAGTTGCGAGCGCTGTAAAACACTTATGAACAAAAATATACCACATGCGAATTTAAACAAATTAAACGAAGAAAACAGTTATCCCTACTCCGGAAGAGGTTTTTTGTCAGCGCAACCATTTTTATAAAAGCGTTCTTCCGAAATTTGAATTCTTATTTATTCAAAAACTTGTTAGTTTCACTTTGATTTTTTTTAACACAAGTAAGGTAACTCTGTTCACAAAGGGTGCGCATTTGCGAAGAGGGCGCCAACGAATTTTTAGGACACTTTTTTAATTGGCTCAAAGAGAGGAGTGGACCCTCTTGTTATGTAGACTCTTTGATACAATCACAGACACCACACTTGGAGTAAAGGATTTTTGGCATATTATAACCACAGATCGTACACTCACATTGTAAAGCCAAATTAAGAGACGAAAATAGTCGCCTCTTCCAGCTGAGAAGAAACCTTGTTTACAGCGTAACCATTTAAAAAGGCGCTCTTCCGAAATTGAAATTCTAATTTATTCAAAAACTCGTTAAATTCACTTTCACCTTTTCACTCAAGTGGGGTAACTTTGTTCGCTAAGTGGTCGCTTTTTTAGGACGCTTTTATATAAGCTCAAAGAAAGGAGTGAACCATCTTGTTGTGTACGATTTTTTATACAACCTATGTCATCTTACAGTACTCGATACGGTAACCGATTACACCAAAGAGTCTACATAACAAGAGGGGCCATTTCTCTCTTTGAGCCAAATAAAAAAGTGTCCTCAAAATTCGGTGGCGCCCTCTTCGCAAAAGCGCACCTTTTGCGAACAGAGTTATCCTACTTGAGTTTTAAAAAATCAAAGTGAAACTAGCAAGTTTTTGAATGAATTTCGGGAGAACCAAGGAGTTTAGAACTACTTTTAATCTCCTTTGGAAGAACGCTTTTTTAAAATGGTTACGCTGACAAAAAACCTCTTCCGGAGGAAAGGGTGATTGTTTTCTTCGTTTAATTTGACTTAAGAATGAAAGGCTAGAGGTCATTAAAATAAAAAACAACTAAAACTCCACACTGAACGAACCCAAACTGCTGATGAACAGCAGTCGATCTGCGCACGCAAAAAGGTGCTATTCCTATTCTTCTTCTGGTAAAACGAAAGAGAGCTTCAAAACAGACTGCAGCGCCACCTGAAGCAAAGAGCATACTTCCTGCGGACACTTTTTTGCCTGAGTGGCCCATCTTGTTATGTACTATCTTTGATTACACTAAACGATGACGTCAAAGTCGCTTTTGCCTTAATGTGCAACCATTAATTCTCATCAAACTATTTTTATACCAGAATAAGCAGTATACATTTTGATAGTGGGCTAAAAAGTCGTCTGAAAGTACACGCAAGCATTCATCTTGCTCCCAGCAAGACTTTCACCTTGAACTCCGAACAGGTTTTCACTTGTGGCACATCTGTTTCCTCTCTCGCATTGATAAAGTTGGTGTATTGAAACAACGGCTTCTGCCAGTACACCAGAGCAGAGCTAATAGCAGGCTGAGGTAAAAAAAAAACCACCGATCTTTTTTTCATTTTATCCTTACACAGCGTGGTTATTTTTTTTATTTTTTTTTGGGGGGGAGGGGGTGTAATCAGTCCTTCCGGTATTATGATAAGTTTTAAAAACGAAACATCACTACTTAAAACAAAAACGACAACAATATTATTTGTCATGTCTGCTGTTTGAGTTTTAAAAAACGTGGTGTTTTATCTAATCAATTTAACGGTAAACATTTTTAAGCGTATGAAAGAATAAGATTCACGAACTGCGAAAAGAAACATACCAAAGTCAGGCCACGCCATCATCATACAGAACAAGATCAAAACGGACATCGACGATAATGTTTTGTCATTTTTTTCTGTGTTGGGATGCTCTAAAAAAAACTATTATTTGTCATTATTATCCTGGTCTGTCTCCGTCACCCAGTTTTATTAAGGCTTTCAAAGTAAGTTACTCTGTCCCTACCTTTGCCTCCTTTTCCCTTATATTTTTCTGGTGAGAGCAAGATGCCCAAGGCCTTTTTGTCGACCCAAGTGTCCCAGGAACTGCCTTTATGTCTTTTTAAATGTTTGTATTAGCGAGCACCCCTCAAAAGCTTCTTTCAGTTATAGCCTCATGATTTGATTTCTTTTTCTTCCATGGGATTATAAACTGTCTTCTGGGAACCAAGACTTCTTTTGTTTTTATTTTATTTCCACTATCTTTGGTAGCTGTAATTGTTCGGCGTTCACGGTGGCATAGAAGGATTGATCACTGATCCTCGTTTTAGAACTCTTACATTTGTTGTCATTGAGATGTTTCTAGCTGTCTAATAATAATAATAATAGTAGATAGCATTTGTATAGCGCATATCCCCGCTCAACAGCAGGCTCTATGCGCTTTACACTATATTATTACCCCAGCAGACCATAGAACACTCCGAAACATTCTCAGCTTCCCGGGAAGCATACAGTGCGAGCAGCCGATTAAGCGCTCAAACACTAACAAACTGACAAGATCTTTCGCTGTCTATAGCCGGGTACCCATTCCCACCTGGGTGAAGTGAGGAAAATAAGTGTAAAGTGCCTTTCCCAAGGACACAACGTCGGGCCTCTGACGGGATTCAAACCCACGACCTTACGGTTGCGAGTCCGAGAGCCTAACCACTAGGCCACCGACGGTTTATTTCTGTCGAAATTTGACACTGGTTGTAACTGCAGGCTATAACTAAAATATTTAAACAACTGATTTGTTCACCTTCGCTTTTGAGATTACAAATACAATGTGCTCCCTTTTTTAAAAAAAAAGAAGATATTACGCCGCATTGTGTTCTCTTTGTGTTGAGCATTAACCCTTTACGGGTTTTTTTCTGTCGCTGTAGGTCCTTTTCTGATTCTGCAATTAATGTTGTTCCTTCTGACCTTTTCACACTCTCGCTAGACACAGCTATGTCTTCATGTGCGGCGTCCTCCTCAACAGGAGAGAAGCAGTCGTTTTCTGGCACCGGTGGTTCGTTGTTGTTAGAATTTAGTTCCAATTGTCAAGTTTGGAAGAATAATTTATTAAATTTTTTTTCCTTTTTTTGGGGGGGGAGGGGGGATCACCAACACTTTCACTCAAGCTAACAATGCGTTCGCAATATTAAATAGCTATCATCCATTCTAGAGGAGCTGCATCGACTTCCTTCGTTCTTTCAACGGACGCAACTACTTAGTCCCAGTCAGTGTCTTTTGTCTTAACATAATCTCTCTCTCTCTCTCTCTCTCTCTCTCTCTCTCTCTCTCTCTCTCTTCCCTCCATATCCACATGACCGGCATATGGCTTTGGGGGCAGAGGTTATTTTCCGCTGAGCCAAATCGAACCCATCTATACCGTTCAATCGACTACATGCAAACTTCAATAAACACTTTTGCATCAAGGTAACAAGAAGAAAATGTAGAGCAAAATAAAATAACAAAAGATCACAATAATGAATTGTACTTTGCATATCATTATGATTGTACCTGTCTCACAGGGTCCGACGCCCCCGCAGCCAGGGATGTCACTTTCATGTACTCGATTAATGGACGGGAATCAACCGGACGGGCTGCTCCAGTAGGTGGGTATCTATGTATATTCTTTTTAACTCACATAATATAACGTAAAATACTTTTTTACCTTAAAATAGAACACATGTCCATGGGGTTTTTTATTGTAAAGGGTACACTGTCTACTCTCTTGAAAAGAGGATCCATTATGTTAAAACTGTAGGTCGCACAAAAAAGAACAAAATTGATGATAATTATCGTTTATATTTCTATCTGTTTCTTCTCTGTTCGTAGATATGTATGCGAGAAAAAAAAGTGTACACCATACGAAAGTGTTAAATCTATGTAATTTTGAGTTTTAACTTCAAAGGTGGAATGACAATAATCACGCATTTTTCAATGGAGTTATAAGGCTCTTCTCATTAACCAGGGGACGAATGGCAATATGAGATTACACTGGCGGAGAGGAGCGGTCGCTTCCTGGTCTCTGCTTTCGCCATCTACAACATCGGTGGTGTTCCTCACACCACTGCCATCTCTAGGGCGGATGCTACATTGAACAACGGTGAGAACCAAATCACTATATCAATGGGTCATTTCGCTACCTCAAAATTACAAAGTTCTATATCTCCTCACTGCCTATTTTTGAGAAAAATGTCATTAAAGATTTTGATTTTCACATCATTTCAAGCTTTTTCGAATACATTTCTTTGAATATCTTGATAACGACTTCAAATAATCTTACGATTTCGATAGAGCATATAGAACGTAATTGGTTTTCGATCACTTGGTCCTAGTAACTCAATACGTCCAAAAATGTCAGACAGAAAATTGTAATTTTGAGGTAGCACATACATATTTTTTTCAGCCCTCCTTCTGTCACTGAGGAGGAAATCAAGAGGTACAAAACATTTTTAAAAGTTTGAGACAAAAGCTTTTTTCTGTTACCATGTCTTTTGCGTTTAGCTAACGTAAGTTCAAGTATTGGAGGCAATGAGGCGTGTAACAATTCTTCTCCATCTCTAATAGGAACAGATAAGAGAGACAACTTATCATACTACTATTGTCAGCTTCTGCTTCTGATTTATTTTTTAAAAAGAAGTTTATATTTACACTTTTTCAGACGTCTAATATCTATGATGCTTTAGGTTTAAAATGATTTGAATCAATAAAATCACTGAATAATCCTTTACCCCAGAGTTAATCACGCTGAACATAGTACAACGTAATAGTCCTTTGTTATCCTTTTGTTTAGGGGCTGGGAGGTGTTAAGATATGTTTTTTTCTAGGTGGGACTGTGTGTGTGAGAAGAAGATGGAAGGGGCTCTAGACAACACTCCACGTGATATGCTAACCTTAAGCATCGAGGTACTATAAAGAACCCTGGCGAGGCTGAGAAAATACATGACGACCTGGTTCTGACTAAATATGAGAAGAAAATCTATCTCTACTGTTCTACCGTCTTTCTGAATTTGATGGTCTTGTCCATCTGTGCAATCATATTATCTGTCTGCCTACAATCCTTCCCCCCTCTCACCACCCCCACTCCTGCCACCCCCTGCCTTTTTCGTCTCTCTGGTTTTTCTCTCTTCACTATATGTGAAGCAGCGTGGTGGAATCAGGCTCTCGTCAAAATAATCAAAATCTTTTTTCTGCAGGTTTGTGAATTTTTATCAGATTTTTGTTTTTTTTGGCTCAACACCTTTCAGGCCCATTTAAGAACTCATTTATGTGTGGATTTTTCTGAAAATCGTTGATTAAAAGTACACAAAAATGTCAATATTTAGTTACCACGGACTCTCTAGCTAAGGAAATAACTAATCTTTGGCGGCCATTTTCTCACATAGTTTACCTCTGAAAGTAGGTGAACCCCACCTCCTTCTTTTGCAAATATCTCGACGTGTATACAAGATAAATGAATATTTTTTTCATTCATATAAAGACAAGTAAACCAGCTTTAAGATGATGCCAATAACTCTACATGCCCAAAAATTGACGAGAGTCTGATTCCACCACGCTGCCTCACATATACTGATGAAAAAACTTTATTTTATGACTCAGGAGTGACCGAACGAAGGACTGCCCCGAAAATCCCCTCCAGGCAAATCCGAGGGGCAGTGGTTTTCCGAGACGATTTCAATTCCTGGAACACACACAACTGGGTTCCCGAGGTGTCCATGTACGGAGGCTACGTAAGTCAATCCTGGTGGCAGTCTACACACCTGCTGTTTTGTTTAGTTTCTTGAGAAAGGCTGTATTCTTCTTGGTTGGAAACTGGATAATATTAGCCTTCACGCAGTCAAGACTCCTTTTTTAAGTTAAGCTTAGCGGGTGGTTGGTGGGTGCTCTGGTGTGGTTTGCTCCTACTTTGTTAGCAAACATGTATCGTTCTCATCATTCCTTCATCTTTTTATGTTTGTTACTATCTTTTAATTGTGTTGTAAATGCCGTAAAACGCTTACTAAAACTAAACAGTTATGCTTAGCGCAATAATGCACTATTACAAAACAGTTTTGTCGGTACGACAAAAAGAGAAACTTGCAGCACCAATACGATACAGATATTTATCTTGGTGTGTGCTGCAATTATTTTCATTGTCAACAAATCACCAATAAACTGTTGGCCAACTGTTTTCTCGTAATGCGCTTCTTGGTTAACATGATAACATGTGAATTGAGAGAACAAGATTGTCCTGTCATGTTCAAATGTTTACACTTTAATCTTAACTTAAAGGCCGAGAATGGATCTTCTAAATCCATGATGTAAGTAATGGGCAACGTGTGTTTTTCTGATACACACATTACAAAAAACCTCTCTCCAGAAGATATCAATTTTTTACGCAAATACAGAAATGAAAATCAATTCATGAAAACAATGACAGTCATACATCTACGAATTCAGTGAGTTGCAAAAACAGCAGTCACAGCTTAGCAGGAGTAGCTACCAGAAATTCCTTTCCTTGTCACTGGAAACCTTCATCATGCTATTATCTAGGTAATGAAAAAAAAATTTTCTTCACATGCAAGTTATTATCCATTTCCTTAAAATTCTTCTCAGTCAATTAAATAATAGGCTACTTTCCGTTTGATTATTGCTTGAACATGATTAGGTTGTGCTTATGTTCAATGTATTGCTATTAACTTCCCTCCCTCTTTTCTCTCACAGAGTGGACAATTCCAAGCTTATACGAATGACCGCAAAAATGTTTTCACCGAGCACGGCTTACTGTATATTCAACCTGTAAGTATGTACATATATTTATATGTTTAGGTTTTTTTTTATAACTATGGGATGTTATATAAAAGGGAAGACCTCCGAATCTAAAGTCCTCACGACAGAGAGAAATCAGTGGAAAACCTTGAAATTTTCTTAAACAACTCAAGTTCAAGGAGGCTTGGATGCCAACCAGGGCGATTCTGTTGTAACTAATGATATCAGTTGAACAAGCTCCCCCCCCCCCCTTCCCAAATCCCGTAAGCTTATCCGTCTCTTGAATTATTATGTTTCTCGAGTTTCAAATTATATCTGACAAAATATGTTCTTGTTTATTTTGCCTCCATACTACTCAATTCAGCCTTCTTTCTTTCCTCGTCAATCAGCATTGATTCATAAGTGTTCTGTGCCTAAAACTCTCTTTAATATTGATATGCGTCTCATATCTCAACCAGGCTCCTCCTGTATATCCGTGACCTCTTATTTGCTCCTGCCTGGTATTATGCTCTGCCGCTTTTCAGAAATGTGAAAGTCTTCTTTTTCTTACGTTCTGCACCTTTTGAGTCATAGTTTCTTCAATCGTAACGCATTGTCTTTTCAGACGCTCACTACAGACGATCACAGATTTACTGAAGCCTCATTGCATACCGGTGTTATGGACATGCAAGGTCTGTGTTGCTGTTGTTGTTGTTGTTGTTGTCGCTTTTCTAAATAGGCGATGGTTCTCCCACCCCCTCTCTCTCTCTTTCTCTCTCTCTCTCTCTTTCTCTCTCTCTCTCTCTCTCTCTCTGTGTCTCTTTCTCTCTCTCTCTGTCTCTTTCTCTCTCTCTCTCTCTCTCTCTCTCTCTCTCTCTCTCTCCCTCTCTCTCTCTTTTTTCTTTCTTTCTTTCTTTCTCTCTCTCACTCGAAAACACACACACACACACACGTACACACAAAGATACATACGTACGTACACATGTACACACACACACACACACACACACATACACACACACACACACACACACACACATACATTTATATACACACACGTACAAAAAAGTCTTTTTCAAACAATATTTACAAGTTTAAGCTGCTGTATTCACTCGTAGACAGCTTGAAACTATCCATAGCTAGTCCCACGTAATACATCATCTTTATTTCTCTACCCAGCCATGTACGGCAAATAAACACACCTAACACATTATTACATGTATAACATCGCGTAACTTTCCTCATGAAACTAAACCTGAATTTCACTTATTTTTATATTGTTCAAATTTTGCCTTTCAAAGTAAATTATCGTTAATACACCCCCCCCCCCCAAAAAAAAAAACCCCAAAAAAACCCAGCCTGGCTCGGGGTCAGTGACAGAAATATGCTATGTTTGACCAATGAAAAGATTTAAGTGCACAACCTGTACTATTTCATTATGGAAACTTTATTTAAGACTTGACTGTTTTATGTGATGTGGCAAATGGTCTTACACACTGAATAAACACATATTTACTCACATACTAGCATCGTTTTCTCTCCCAGTCATGTACGGTAAGTGCACAAATCTCACAAATACTCCGACATCACCTCTTTATTTCACTACTTAACCATGTACGACAAATGAACAAACCTCGCACATATTCCAACATCACATCTTTATTTAACTACCTTACCTAGCCACGAGTGTGCGAAATGAAATGAAATGGTATAGGTCTAACTATCAACAGTAGAAGGTTATTTTTTAGGCGGGACCTTCGAGTTTAACATCCATCTCCGAAAGGATCTAGCCAAGTGGGAAATTCGTGTAAAGTGCCTTTCCCAGGGACCAAACGTCGGACCGAGCTGAGGCTCGAACCCCCGAACCCACAATTTCACGAGTCCGGTAGCCTAACCACTAGGCCACCGACGCCACCATGAATGTACGACGAATGAACGAATCTTACACATAAGATTCTAACATCACATCTTTATTTCACTACCCAGCCATGTACGACAAATGAAAAAGCCTCACTCGTATTGTAACCTCACATTTTTATTTCACTATCTTGCCATGCACGACGAAGGAAAAAGCCTCACACAAAATGACACATTCTAACATCACGTCCTTGTTTCTCCCCCAGCTTTGTACGGCACATGCACAAACCACGCCAACAGTGGATGCCACAGAGAGGGCAAGGATGGTCTCCTCCCTCCCGTCATGTCCGGCCGTATCAACAGTGTCCCCACCCTCAAGTTCGGCACCGTGGAGGTGAGAGCAAGAATTCCCAGAGGAGACTGGCTCCATCCCGGTGAGTTTGTGGTTGTTGTTGTTGTTGTTGTTGTTGTTGTTGTTGTTGTTGTTGCTGTTGTTGTTGTTGCTGTTGTTGTTATTGTTGTTGTTGTTGTTGCAGATGTTTAACCCCCCCCACCCTCCCCCATTCGATCGACACAGTTCAGATCATTAAAATTAGGGTTCCCTAAAATTAGAGGCGGGTTTCCGGCCTTGCCTGTCAGAGCCATCCCGGGTATTGTTTCTGAATATCTCGCTCGAAATTTGTACTAGAATGTTGAAGTTTGAAAGAGATATAATTCATCCAGAAGGAGTTTGTTTGACATTGAATTTATAAAGGAAAACACCTGCTTTCTTAAACGGAAATGGCTTTTATAAAAACCACTTATAAATGCAAAAAGCACCAATTTAAAAGATCTTGTTAGGAGAGTCATGAAATGATTGGTTTGCATGTTCCCTTTCTTTTCTTTTTTAAAATTTAATCGTTCCATCTTTGTAATATTTAAACTATATTTCTTTTTTCTTACAGAGTTTTAACAATTTTTTTAAAAAATTTAATTTAATTAATTTTTTTTAAGGGGGGGGGGGTAAAATTCTGGAATTCCGAGAACCATTGCTTCATATGTCCTTCTTTGGACTCGGCACATTTTAACGCGTCGTTTGTAATATTCAGTGGTGGCCAAACACAAGGATCCACCCAACAATGAGAATTCAAAGCCACACACACTGTTCACCTTACAGTATGAAGTTGTTTCTAGAGACAATAGGGGGTAGGATGGGGTTGCCTAAATAGACTGCATTTGTGGAGTTAACATATCCTGAAAGGTGAATGTGGGCTTTGCCAAGAAACAAATTTCACCGAGGAGATGTTCTCGCTTTTCAGTACGAAGAAAGAAGAATCATGAACATATTGCTGTCCTCTTATCTATGTCAGCTTCGCGAACAGGAAAATAGTACAGTCGTATATGAAGATATACCTTTAAAATGCAGACCATAAGGAGTAGACAAGTCCTAGCTGCAGACATCGTCGCTGTGAACTTTTGTAGGTTCCACAAAATTAATTGATTTTACTATATGTGAGGCAGCATGGTGGAATCAGGCTCTCGTCAAAATAATCAAAATGAAGAAACTTGCATTTTTCCGCAGGTTTGTGAATTTTTATCAAATTTTTGGTTTTTGGCTCAACACCTTTCATGCCCTATAAAGAACTCATTTCTGTATGGATTTTTCTGAAAAACGTTGATTAAAGGCCATTTTCTCACTAATTTTACCTCTGAAAACAGGTGACCCCCACCTCCTTCTTTCGCAAATATCTCGACTAGTATTCAATATAAATGTATATTATTTTCATCCAAATAAAGACAAGTGAATAAGCTTTAAGATAATACCAATGACTCTACATGCCCAAAAATTGACGAGAGCCTGATTCCACCACGATGCCTCACATATATGTTCCTTATGAAGATACTTGCTTGTGGAGCGGTACCTGTCTCTAACCTAGCAACCCCGATTGGGAGCTCTCTGCTATACACACTTGTGTCATTTTTTTCAATTTGGCAAATCTGAAAATTGATAGTGAGGGAGTTTCGAAAATCGTAAGGGGAAGGAATGGCTACGAAATACTTTTTGTATAAAATAGTCGCATTCTTCGATTGTAACCCCAAAAAGTATTTTTTTAAATCCCACAATGTTAAAGCAATCTTATTCAATATTTGTAGATATGCATGCTCTCCAGAATAATAAATACACTTAAAATGTGATCCTAAGACTCACTTTAACCAAACTGGTCCCCGATTTGGAGACCCCAAATTGTAATCTTTGCAAAGTTTTTTTAACCATTATGCCCCACAAACTTTGCCGAGGTTACGAAAGAAATCCATTATGTAACTACTTTCGCTTGTCCTCAATTAAAATAAATATCTTTACCTCTGTCCTTCAGCCATCTGGATGAGACCTAGGGACGACAAGTACGGACACTGGCCTAGATCTGGGGAGATCGACATCATGGAGTCCAGAGGTAGCCTTTAATTATACGATTTCTCCCGAAAATTATTGTCTTTCTGTCTCTGTAATGAGACACAAATTAACGATTGATAGATGCTGATAAACCGAAATACAAGATTAACGTGAAACATTCCCTGTATGGGGCCCTGTGTCAGTCCCAGTACTAGTACTTCAGATTTCTCTCTCGCTCATTCTCTCTCTCTCTCTCTCTCTCTCTCTCTCTCTCTCTCTCTCTCTCTCTCTCTCTCTCTCTTTCACACACACACACACTCTCTCTCTCTCTCTCTCTCTCTCTCTCTCTCTCTCTCTCTCTCTCTCTCTCTCTCTATATATATATATATATATATATATATATATATATATATATATATATATATATCTTTCTCTCTTTCTATCTCTCTATCTCTCTCTATCTCTCTCTGTCTTTCTATCTTTTGCACTCTCTTTCTCTCTCATTCTATCTTTCTCTCTAAATCTCTATCCTATCTATCTATCGCACTCTTTCTCTCTCTCGCACTCTCTCTTTCTCTCTCTCACTTTTTATCTCTATCTATCTATCTATCTATATATCTATCTATTATAATATGCATGTATATATATATATATATATATATAAATATATATATATATATATAATATATATATATGCATATATATATATAATGTATATATTTTTTTTAAAATATATATTATATATATATATATATATATATATATATATATATATATATATAATGTATGTTAAATTTATTATATACCTACCTAACTACCTTCCTTCCTTCCTTCCCTCCTTCCTTCCTTTCTACCTACCTACCTATCTTACCTTTTTTATCCCTTGCCCATTTTAATGAAATTGACGCCATCTGATTAGTAGAAAAAAGTGCGTATGATAGTGTCCAATAGTGTATTACGTGCATACTTAGTAAAACAAGTAGCCTAACTGTAATAGCAGATAGAGATTCCATGGTTATAGATGTAAGCCATTTATCTGAGAGCGGTGATGATTTTAGATATAATGGTGGTGATGAGTGATGATGTGGGATTGCGTTTAAATAATGTTAGCGTTAGTCCTATCTTCCTCTGCTCCAATGAGTCACGAGGGACGTGGGCACACTCTCTCCCGTTCCCTACTGGAACCATCTTTACGGTCACCGTGAAGTTCCGAAATGGTGGGCACAGTCTCTGCTAAGGTGACATTGTTAGTGTTATCTACCTTCTTTCCTACATTTGTACATATTGTATATATTTCACATCATATATTATATAAATACATATTATACATTCCTCCTAGCTACTCTTATTTTCCATTTTAGGACTGCTTGATGCTGCTTTACACTAGATAATGATCATGAAAATGTACACTGTTTCTTTTTACAGGTAACTTGGGCTACTTTGGCATTGAAACACTACTTAGCGCATTGCATTGGGGTCCTTCTTCGGACCAAGATGGCTCTTCCAAAACCTCTACTCATAAGTAATTTAACAGTTTTTATTTTTAGATAGGAGAAATCCTTTACGAGATTTTAAGACTTGAAAAGGGCAGTTTTTGAGTTTATAGCAATATTCTAATAATGGTTTACTCTTAAATTAATTTGCCCAAACCCAATTTTTCTAGCTTAAAAAAAATTATAACCAGGAAATAATGGATCGTGATGAAGACAACTGCCCATTAAGCAATGCCTGGTACAAAGAGAACACTATAATAATAAATTGTCAGTTCGAATCCATCATTAACTTCACGTACACAAGGCACAGAGGACGTTATGCAACAATAACCTATATACATCGAGTCATTTCCCTTTTCTTCCCACTGAATTCAACGATAGCCAAGACTGTGACAGTCGTATCTGTCATCCTTTTCTCATGTTCTGCACATTGTAAGGAGAATGTTACATGGCCTGAATCGGAGAAGTTTGAGACGCATTACCATTTGATATGACACGTTTTTTGTTGTTGTTGTTGTGTTTTTTGTTGTTTTTTTGGTGTGTTTTTTTTTGGGGGGGGGGGTTTTTGATTTTTTGATTTTTTTTTTTTTTTTTTTTTGGGGGGGGGGTTGTTTTGTTTGTTTTATTTGTCATGAGGTTAATAGAAGATATGAGCTTATGAGACAACAGATTCGCTTTCAGTGTAACTTCCCTTGTTCTCCCCCCCCCCACCCTACCCCACCCAACCCCACTCCACTCCACTTACCTTTTCTTCTTCCCTCTCCACTCCTTCTTCAAAAAGAATTTGTAACTTTATTATTGACCTTGAATTTTGTAGTTTTGCAGTTAATTCATTTTCACTTTTAAGTGTTTTGAGACTTCTTGATGCTTCATCCTCCTCTCATGCAATGTAAGGTACACGATTTCTGTGAACATTTCGAAATTCCTACCTGCCATGTATCGTGTTCAGTTTACCCCCAGCTTCTCTACTGATTTAGAACAGCCTGCAAACCTATTGATTGATGTAACCAAATTCAAAGTTTGTGGCTTCTTTCTTGAAGCTTTGATTTTTACTCTTGAAGCGCACGTCATGGCCCATACCAAGGGAAAACCATTTATTTGAGTGTGACTCACACACTGAAGTTTTTTTCAATAGAGTATGACAAGCAAAATTGTGAGATTTGGGTATTTCGAAAGAAGAAGCTAAATAATATTGACATTCCACATTTCAGTGCACCAGTTTGGATGATGCACATTATTCAAACCAAATTAATTTCGTCGACATCACTTAAAATTAAGTTTAGGAAAAAGAAGAATGTGCATATTTATTTGAACTGTCTCTTCTCCAGACGCTCGTCCAATTGGCACTCAGAGTATCACACTTGGAAACTTGAGTGGACACCAACTCACATGTTGTAAGTATTCACAATTATTATGTTATTATTTTATCGTTTACGAAAATGGCGGGTGCTCTTGTGTGGTTTGCTCATACTTTCCTATCAAACATCTATTGGGGGCTTTCGTGGCCTAGAAGTTAAGGTGTTGGCCTCTGATTCAAAGGTCCCAGGTTCGAATCTTGGTAGCGATCGAAAAATTTTCTTCTCTAAAATTGTCTCCTTTCACCTCCTTTCCTGCTCTCTAGCAATGTTCTGTTGACTGCTTTCATTTCCACTTTCTGCCCCCACCCCCTCACCTCCTTTGCCCCCTCCTCTGGGCTCCTGACTCTTTCTGCAGCCTTTCTACTGCTACTCCTTGACTCCTTCTTACTGCTGTCTTTCTGCCACACCCCTGATCTTCTGGTAGGAAAGATCTACACCTAGCCTTCTCGGACAAGGGCGAAAAATCTCGGAGGGCCCATGTGCAAGTTGCGCACGTTAAAGATCCCTTGGTGGTCTAAAATCGATAAGAGTAGGCTTCGGCCGCCACCCGGGCAAAATTCAAAATTTCCTACCAACTGAAAAATATAAGGTGTGTCCCGCGCGCTCATATGACCTTACGCAGTTGCCAGCGCCGTAAAACACTTTATAAAAACCAAAAAAACATCTATTCTCCTCATCTCTCCTCCTCCTATTTTCGTTTTAGTTACTCTCTTGTAACACCTCTATTTTTCAGCACTTATATGCCCTTATTGTGTTGCAAGTGCTGTAAAACTCGTATTAAAACAAGAGACTTCAAGCAAGATTCAGCTTGCATCTGAAGGCTATTGGTTCAAATATTGTGAATAGATTTTGACATAACTCTAAAACTGACACTGACCCTAGCATAGAGTTACTGTTTATCAATTTTCTATGAAACTGTCTGCTTTGTAATCATGAAAATCTCGACATCTTTATTTTCTGAATGTTTTATAACATTTGAAACTGGAGTTCGACGCACTTTCAATTTGCTCTTTTTAAAAGACTTGAGAAAAACAGACAAAATTACTTCCTGTGAATCAATTTCAAAGTTTTACCTCATAGATTTTTATATTTGGGGGAGGGGCAAAATTAATGCTTACGTATACATAACTTTCAGAGAACAGAAATATTTTTTGGGGTGTTTTTTTTTCATTAGTGATTTTAAGTTTTATACAACCATTTATACAATTCAGAACATTTTGGAGGAGACTTTCCTGAGTGAATAGAAGGCATAAAAACAAGTAATATATTTCTGAGTCTGTTCAATTCTCCGAGGACATCATTATATCGTTGCCGAACGGCGCGGCACGACGTGTATCAGTTCGCAATGGCTGAAGAAGAACAGGTTCTAAAATGGGTGGTTAAAAAGCGAGGACTGGGAAATTTCCCAAAGACAAACAAGCAGACGAGTGTATTATTTTTTTTAGCTTAAAACAGTCAACAGGTTTCTCTCCGAAAGTTTTCCATATTCTGCGAGACTTACTCACTTCATAGCTTTCCCTTAGCGTTTGGTAAATACTTCCTGAGTAATAATTTGAGGGGGGCTCTCGTGGCCTACAGGTTAAGGTGTTAGCCTCTCATTCAAAGGTCCCGGGTTCGAATCCGGGTAGCGACCGAAAAACTTTCTTCTCTAAATTTATCTCCTTTCACCTCCTTTAATGCTCTCTATCAATGTTCTGTTGTCTGCTTTCATTTTCACTTTCTGCCCCCACCCCCTCACCTCCTTTGCCACTTCCTCTGGGCTCCTGACTCTTTCTGCAGCCATTCTACTGCTACTCCTTGGCTCCTCCTTACTGCTGTCTTTCTACCACACCCCTGATCTTCTGGTAGGAAAGATCTACACCTAGTCTTCTCGGACAAGGGCAAAAAATCTCGGAGGGCCCGTATGCAAGTTGCGCACGTTAAAGAACCCTTGGTGGTCTAAAATCGATAAGAGTAGGCTTCGGCCGCCACCCGGGCAAAATTTAAAATTTCCTACCAACTGAAAAATATAAGGTGAGTCCCGCGCGCTCAAATGACCTTATGCAGTTGCGAGCGCCATGAAACACTTTACAAAAACAACAACAAAAAACAAAAAATAATCTGATATCACTATAAAGAGGAAAAAGAAACAAGTGTACATCGTTGAAGGTAGTCCGTCAATTCAGTAACTAGGATTTATTAGACTAATATAACGTAAAGTGTTTCTGTAGCTGCTTACAAAAGTAATTTAGTGCAAAACAAAATTGTTGCAGATCACGAAAGTTCGCAAAATTGGCTAGACCTAAAATTATGTTTGGGCATCAGGTCACTTTTCTGACATCGTTTTGTTTTGTTTGTGTTATACACTATTGAACATTATATTTTTTTAAAGTAAACACTTTATGTTTTACTAATGCCCCTATCTATTTGCATCGCAATACACTAGACACGTTGACACAGGTTTCTTACCTCTCTCCTACTCAAATGGGATTCATGTTGGGCTATAAACTCGCCAAATCCGACAAAACGTGTCATGAATGTTCAAGCTCATTGTTTCTCTGTTCTTAGATTCTTCGTTGACAATCAGGAGATCATGAAAATAGATCCCGGCAGCAGCTTCTGGCACCTGGGAGGGTTCCATGGACACAACATTTGGAGTTCTGGCGGAAAGATGGCGCCTTTTGACCAAGAGGTAAGATCCAAAACACGAGATGAAAAGGTTCACAGTACTCCCTTAGCATTAGATTTCTTATTTTTTTCAATATCAAGTAGGGTAGGGAGGGGGGGGGCGTGATAGGAAAATGAATTGTTAATCCCCATAATGATATTACGCGTTAAGAGCTCCTCTTCCCAAAATCGATCATCACAGAAAATACATTGCATTTCTAAAGATTCTGGTATAGGATCCTTTCATTGGACAGGGAATCTTTTACTTTTAGCATACGATTGACGTTTCTGTTGACAAGTAAAATAGCGAGAACAGTCAAGGAGAAAGAAGACTCGAACATTTTTCTTACCCGTACCTTTTTAAGGATTTGTATTTCATTTATCACTTACAGGCTACCATAGCACGGGTTCGTGACACCTTCCGTTGATGTTAGCTGACTCATTTTTAAAGTGATTTTATAGCTGTACTTTGATTAAACAGAAATACGGAGATACTCAAGATAGACTTCCAAATTTGAGAATCGAACCCATACCAACTATGGGCGAGAGGGCGATAGCAAAACGACATACTATTACATCACAAACACAAGTTGCATGCTGTTATCCTTGATGCCACATTTAATATATCAAGCACCTCATCATTTTTACTAGTTCCATTTTACATTCCCCCTCATACTCATATTTATTTTGTGTGGACCTTTCAGTTTGGTTTGACCTTGAGCGTTGGAGTCGGCGGTACCGGAGCTGGAATCTTTTGGGACGGGGCTAACTACCCAACCCCCAAGCCCTGGAAGAACGACTCTCCCACAGCCATGGAAGACTTCTGGAAGGCCAGGAGCCAGTGGCGTCCTACCTGGAAGGGTCGAGGCGCCGCTCTCATCGTCGATTATGTGGAGTTCAAAAGCTACTCGTAGATGTCTCGTGGCTTCAAGTTTCTCTCGTAAACCGCATGTAGCACAATACCGAAATAAACTGAGGGTCATTTCATTCCAACATTTTGTGCTATAAAATGTGTCCTTTTATATACATAATGTATTTTGTTTTTGTTTTTGTTGTTGTTGCAGTGGTTGTTGTTGTTGCTGGTGGTGATAGTGTTGGTGTTGTTGCTATTGTTGCTGTTGTTATTGCTGTCTTGTTTTGCTTTCGTTTTGCTTTTGTTTTGCTTTTTGTGTCGGTCGAAGGTCCAGAAAGACAACCTGTATTTTAAGGATTTAGGTGGTATATTGAAAACAGCTCACTTGGCCATTGGAAAAGATTGACAAAATAGAAGGAGGAGGTGACGTCAGAAACACTATACTTGGGCAAACCGCACTCAGGGGGGGGGGGAGTCCTAACCTAACTGTTCTACCTTCTTCCAACGTCAGAGATTGTACCTTTTGTTGGTTGAAATGAAGAGGCAAGGGGGGGGGGGAGAGACAGAGATAGCAATTTGAAAATTACAAATGATCCTGACTCACTGGTATTTTATGAAACACCCATAGTGTAAGCAAAGCCTCTTAGTTGTATTGTGAAATTCAATCGCTTCTGATTAAAAAAGTGGGGGCTCTCGCGGCCAAGAGGTTAAGGTGTTCGCCTCTCATTCAAAGGTCCCGAGTTCGAATCCGGGTAGCGACGAAAACAAATTTCTTCTCTAAGATAGTCTCCTTTCAACTCCTTTCCTGCTCTCTAGCAATGTTCTGTCGTCTGCTTTCGTCTCCACTTTCTGCCCCCACCCCTTCACCTCCTTTGCCCCCTCCTTTGAGATCCTGACTCTTTCTGCACCCTTTCTACTCTTACCCCTCGGCCCCTTTCTTATTGCTGTCTTTCAGCCACACCCCTGATCTTCTGGTAGGAAAGATCTACACCTAGCCTTCTCGGACAAGGGTGAAATATCTCGAAGGTCCCGTGTGCAAGTTGCGCAAGTTGGTGGTCTAAAATCGATAAGAGTAGGCTTCGGCCGCCACCTGGGCAAAACTTCAAAATTTCCTACATACTGAAAATGTTTGGGTGTCCCGCGCGCTCATGTGACCTTATGCAGTTGCGAGCGCCGTAAAACACTTGCAAAAAACCACACAAAAAAAGAATTAAAAACGTACATATAGTTTCTTGTTCCAATAACGGTCGTTCTTAAATGCATTGTATATAAATACGCGTTCTATGTTCTCGTAAATAGAAGTTGTACGTTGGGCCTGCACCGACAACAAGTACATGTATGAACATTGTTTAGATTAGGAAAACTGCGTAAAGTCACCACAGAATCCACGTTACCCTAAGTCACCGAAGCTCATTAACTAGAAAACTTGGTTTTATCGGGATTTTTTTCCTCAAGGGATGTTGTCCAAAATTGCTAACTTTGCCAAAACATGCTTGAGACAGTCACCTCTTGTAAACTCGTACATGACACAAAAGGAATCTGGATCGAATCCTTTCCAGACGTTTAAATCATTTCAAGTTTGAAGGTGAACAAAGACACCTCTTTTCAAACAGTTTCCTGGTTAAGGATTTGAAAGAAGCACATTTCTAAATTTCTTTAGGGTCTGATGGTTTCAATTGGGTGCCTTGTTGACCAAATAATCTTGGAGTTTGCTAGGACAAAAGCATGAGAAATCTTCAAAAGATATTTTACATATCCACAGTCCATCTTAAGCATTAGATCAAACAGTTTTTTTTTCTTAGAATGCACCAATTAATTACACAGTTTTACTCCTAATATGTCAAAGATTTCTTAATATCTCAGAAAGAAAGGCTAGCATTCGCGCACTAAACAAGCTACATTTCCTTTTTACCTTTATTAGTTAATGAATTTGTAATGTTCGCTAATTTACAGCAATCGTTCTTCCAACTGAGAGGAGCCATATTTGGAGAAAAAAAAACGGGGGGGGGGGATGCAATATTTTGCTATGAGATGCATTCACCACGATCTCAATAATATCAGCAAGAGAATGGTTTACGAATGTCACAACTTTTTAAGAACAAAGATTTTTCTATGGGCGTATTTTGGCGTTGAGTTTTCATAAGGATTAAAGATCATTGTTAGGCCCGTCCATTGATCATGAAACAACTTAGAAACAAAAACTTAGAATTCACTTTGAAAGTATTTAATTTTTTCGGCTTTAGTTTCCAAAACCACAAAATTTGTAGATGCTCATTGTGACCTTTCTTGTTTTGTAAATATTATCCCATTGCACACTGAAGGTCTTCTTTTGAATGGGACCATGATGATGGTCAAAAAGAATGAAGATGCAAAACAGACAAGAGGAAAAATAGATGAAGGAGTAAAGGGAAAATCAGAAAATACATGTGTTTATGTGAAGGAGCCATTTGCGTGGTTAGGACCCAGTTGTGTGTCAACTTGCCAATTGCGTGGCAAATTTGATTGCACCATTTATTTTCGCACCAAATCTTTTACCGCTATCCTCTCGAAAGTGCAAAGCGTCGCTGCTTTGCAATGACGTCATGCCAATTGAGTGTCACATTTTCCCCTTCTTTGCACACCATAGTTAGTAGATCTAAGTAAACTAAATATTACAAATGATCATACATAACAAGATGGTCCACTCCTTTCTTTGAGCCAGTTAAAAAAGTGTCCTCAAAATTTGGTGCGCACCCTTTGCAAAAAGAATTGCCCTAGGCCTACTTGTGTGAAAAAAATCAAAGTGAAACTAACAAGTTTTTGAATAAATAAGAATTCAAATTTCGGGAGGACGCTCTTTTAAAACGGTTAGGCTATTTAAAAATAGAGGCAACAGAAATGTGGTTTCTTAGGAGACTGCTAAGAGTATCGCGGAAGGAAAAGAAATCAAATGAGGTAGTGCTTGATGAAGCCCACGTGGGACGCTCAATGTTAAAAACAATCAGGAAACGACAAATGCAGTTTTTGGGACACCTGAATAGACATAAGGGTCTTGAACATCTAGCTCTCACTGGCAAAATTGAGAGCAAGCGAGGCAGGGGTAGGCCCAGAACAACATACTTAGGGAACCTAAACAAATGGGTAACAGGGAAAGATCAGGGAAACCTAGCTTTTCTGAGAGCATCCGAGCAAAGGAATGAATGGAAAATCATGATCGCCGATGTCTGTCGCAGATCTGGCACTGGATGATGATGATGATGATGATGATGATGATGATGATGATGATGATGATGATGATGTTAGGCTGGCAAAAAACCTCTTCCGGAGGCGACTGTTTTCTTCGTTTAATTTGATTTTAGAATGAGAGGCCAGCTGTAATTAAAATCTAAAAGACCCAAAACTCCGCACTGAACGAACCCGAACAGCTGATGAAGAGCAGTCGACCTGCGTACGCAAGGAGGTGCTATTCCTACTCTTCTTCTGGAGAAACGAAAGAGTGAAGCAGCGCCATCTGAAGCAATGAGCGGACTTCCGGCGGACACTTTTTCGGCTGAGTAGAGCATTTTGTTATGTACGATCTTTGCTATTACCGAGAACATACTATTATAAAAGTATGAAAACAAAATGAAGCCCAAATGGATAAGATCTCTTCTTGGGCCAGTTTCGTATTTGTGACACGGCTTACTTTATTCCAAACCCTCTTCTTGATTCAAAGCACGTTAACTAACTGAACATAACCGAACATTTTGAATTGGAAAGAAAAATAAAATCAAAATTTGCAGAAAAAGACTCATTGCAATTCGACAACACCTCCAAACAAAATATATTTGTATCGTTAAACACATAACTGGGTTGGGGCCTTTACTTTAAGAAATCAAAACTCTGCATGATATGGATGCATCTTATCATTATGCATTGTAGGCCTACAGTTAAAGCCACGTCCATGATCTTGTTTCTATCTGCGTCGTTCCTGCAGGACGAAGAACGTTGGTGCCCGTTTTTTTGGTAGTTCCCACCCCCAAATCATTAAGGGGGAGGGTTCAGGGAGGGTGGAGGGGGCATATCCCCCCCCCCTTGAATTTTACCAAATATCATGTTTGTAGTAGTTAGATTTCATATCTCTTTCTCGCCGTGCATCATACAGTTCTAGCTAGAGTCTAGATGTAGATCTAAATCCAAAAAAAGGGGGAGGGGGGGGGGAACTACCGAAAAAGCGTCGAACGCTTTTCAAAACCTTTCTGAGACTCTTGAAGAGTTGCTTGAACTACCATTATATCGGAGTTTTCTCATTCTTCTGTCGGTGGTCGGCGGGTGCTCTGGTATGGATAGCTTCTTCACTATTAAACATCTATTGTCCTATCACCCCTCCTTCTTTTTTGTGTCTGTTACTCCCTGTTAATACCTTTAATGCTCGGCACGTATAAAACCTATTCGTCTTGCAGGTTCCGATCCTCCATCTTATCATGAAACAATTTCTCAATGCTTTTCGCGAACAAAGCATTCTGAGCCAAAGTCAATGTCTAAACTTCAACTTCAGTGCTCAATAATTGTGCGCGGTCGTGCATCGCTGTCAAAGAAGTGACATAAAACTGGCAATGGTGCTGCACGGTGCATGTCGTTCAGCCTCTTCGCGTATAGAAATTTGCCACGAAATTGGCATCATGTCACGCAGTTGGCTTCCTGTCTCGGAATTGGCTCCATGCCACGCAATTTGGTCCGACATTATATTATGTTCTCTGATTTGTACTATCGACCGTGGGTTACTTTCACACCTGGCCTTTCAAAGACACTCCCCTTTGTATCTTTTCCTGCCTTTTTACTTGTAGAAAATTAAGGTGCACGTTCCCCAGTCTGTCCTATGGATAACAATACTTTTTTCTTTTTTTTTTTTTTTTTTTGGGGGGGAATCCAATGTTTAATCGTGCTGAACAAGACGTAAAATTATTTTTAAAAAAAATTGGATTAGCAATAGTCTATGTACCCAGAATGGTCGCTTATTTCAGGGCAAAAGGCGAGGCGAAACACGAATGAATCTGAAGGAAAGAATATTGTATCGGGGAAATGTAAGACCAGACGCCCGACGGTTCATTCCTCTGTGACCGATTGTGAGACTAATATGGAAGACTTCTTGAAAAGACTTGTCATTACATTTCAGTTAATAACAAAAGGGAACACATTAAGCTACACATTGTTAGCAAACCTACTTGGCGTTCTTTTTTGTGCTCAATAAATTAGCGAGACAAAATTCGAAATGACGATGAATTAAAGCACTTACTACAGACATGGAGACATGTTACTGTTTTATAAAGTCTTAGCACAAGTAAGTAGGGACAATATTTAGCAACCTCAAACACAGTGTTGCTGGTTTATACTCTCTCATTCGTGGATCTCCTAACCACGCTGATATAAACATTCACTGAAGGACATTTATGAGGCAACGTGGTGGAATCAGGCTCTCGTCAATTTTAGGGCATGTAGAGTTATTGGTATCATCTTAAAGCTTGTTCAATTGTCTTTATTTGGTTGGATAAAAAGTCCATTTATCTTGAAGACAAGTCGAGATATTTGCGAAATAAGGGGGTGGGGGTCACCTGTTTTCACAGGTAAAATTAGTCCGAAAATGGCCGCCAAAGATTAGTTATTTCCTTAGCTTAAGAGTCCGTGGTAATTGAAAATTTACATTTTTTGGGCCTTTTATCAACGTTTTTCAGAAAAATGCACTCTGAAATGAGTTCTTTAATGGGCATGAAAGATGTTGAGCCAAAAAAAAAATGTGATAAAAATTCTCGAACCTGTAGAAAAATGCAAGTTTCTTCACTTTGATTATTTTGACGAGAGCCTGATTCCAGCACGCTGCCTCACATTTTTAAGCGTCAGAATTTGCAGTTCAGGTTTTTAAGTGCATATTGGTCGAGTTGTATCAAACTGAGTGAGAATAGAGCGCACTGTTTTTAAAAACAATTTGTTTGGTGTGCCAGGATCAAGTACAGCGGCTAATAAGTGTGTGCAGGTTGTCATCATATATAGGACTTCTTTTATCTGAAAAATTTGGTCAGCAGCTGCAGCCCACGTGCCTTTTGTCCTTTCAATTTCAATTTTATCGTCGTGCAGGAAAGTTCCCTTAACAAGAGTTACAAAAAGAACAGATTTTTTTTAAAACCTGCAAAGTATCTATTATCCTCATAGAGGATATTTTTTTTGCATGTGTTCTTAGTTTTCCCCTCTGAAACTCAACGTGTAAGCCTTTATGTAACGTTTTACGTATACTTAGAAAGTTTAAATAATGTCGTCACGTTTTCTGATAAGAAGAAAACAGGAAGCCAGTGCTGGTGAAATGTTAAAGGAATCACACACACACACACACACACACACACACACACACACACACACACACACACACACACACACACACACACACACAAACAGTGTGTGCGCACACACAAACAGTGATAGATCTACATCAATTTACTTTCGCAACTTCAGCAACTAACAAAAACGCCAAGCACCAACGTATTTTTCTAATGTGGACCAGCAGTTTATACGACGGTCCTTGAACTAGTCCCAGGTTTTGTTACTTAAGATACTGTAATTCTTAAGTTAAAGATAAAAGAAATTTCCCGTAACGCTGCAACGTCTAAGCTGCGGTGGAACCCTTTCTAGGTAAGTTGAATGTTATTACCTAGGTATAAATGGGTACCCAGCCATAGACAGCAAAAGATCTTGTCAGTATGTTAGTGTTTCAATACGCATAAAGGGCAGCGTGCATTGTATGCTTCCCAGGAAGTTGAGATTGTTTCAGAATGCTATCAGGTCTGCTGGGGTAATACTATAGATTGGGAAGCGCGTAGAGCTTGCTGTTGAGCGGGAACTAGTGCTAATTAATGCTTTCTATTAGTATTAAAATATACTTTGTCAAGCTTCTAGTCGAAGCTATTTTTTTCCTCTCTGGGATTTCCTCTGTTGGTTTCAATTGAGTTTATCATTTTCTCTATTTTCCATAGATTCTTCTTGTTGGTGTTGTTGATAAAGCAGTAGCAGAAGTGAACTTGTACGATGTCCTTGTAATAGACATCTGGGCGCTCTGAGCGGTCTAGGGATAGTGTAATCTAGCATAGCTTACTGGGCAATAGGGTAACGTGCATGAAATAGTGAGGGGGGGGGGTAGACAAGAGGATAGGTCGACGAAAGGACGTAAAGAAAGAAAGAAAGAAAAAGGAAGAAAATAGATGTAACAGAGACCGATAAAAGAAACCAAACGAGGTAAAGTGGGAATATGAAAGAGAAGGGTGAAATGAAGCTATCCGAAGAGAAATGGTGGAGATGAAGGGAGACATGTGGGAAAACAGAGAGACACAAGAGAAAACGTACCCCCTTTGTCTTTGTGCTTTGTTCAAGTGTGTTTTGTTATTACTTTGTCTGCGCAGATCGGTGCAGTCATGTTGGGGACGGTGGTGTTGACTCTATCCCTCCTCTGTAGTGTGGAGGGGGCACCAAGGGTGCTCGTTGATATGGGCTACGTGGACGACTCTATCCAGCTCTCGCTGGAGCTCTCGGGTAGGAGAACCGGACATTTCACTGTCCTTGAATTACAAAGCACTGTCTGCCCAGTAGTAGTTTTGAGAAATGTGACGTTTAAAAAATCTGAGTAGTGCAACATTTTAAGCTTTATCAAATACAATGTTTTAAATATCTTGACAACGACTCCGAATAATCTTACGATTTTGATAGAGCAGTTAGGAAAATTTGGTTTCTGATATCATGGTCTTGGTAATTCAACTTTGTCAAAAATGACAGATAGAACTTTGTAATTCTAAGATAGCGAATAGTTTTTTACAGGATGTTTGTGACAACACGTTTACAATGGCGTTTTCCCCCGTAGGTCCCTCGCAATATCCCACCTTCAATTCAATTCTTAATAGAGGTTTCCTGCTCGGCTACATTTTTAATCTGTAATCTGGAGTTCTTAAGAAATTATTGTATTTTTAAGAACTGAGTAAGAAGTAAGCTTAATTAAAAGTGATTCAGGAGGCCTTTCAGAGTTAACAGCACCGTATTTATTATTGCAGGTACATAAAGATAGACTATCAGTATAGAGTGAACTCGATAAAAACCGTTTGATGCCCAGCATTTTTGCGGCATATGCCTACATCGTACCTTTCTTGAAAGAGGCATTACGAAAGATTTTTCAGTTAACTGGTAAACAGTCTACGCTAGAGTAAAGCTACGCGACAATTCAAATTTGGTTGACCAGTACACCATCTTTCTCAATAGAAAAGCAGTAATATGTGGTCAGTAGCCTTCAGTTTTGCAGACTGAAGAAACTCTGCTAACTGAAAGGAATCAGCTACTTTCGGAGTAAACTAATATACATTCAAAGCACTCAACGGACGTTTATTCAGGACGAAACTTTATTTTTTTCAACTAATTTTGTTTTCAAGGGTTTTGCAGTTGGTACCATAGATGAACGCATTTTAGCGCATATTATTCATACTATTATTGTATTTTGACAATACCTTAACTGTCTCAAAGGGTCCGACGCCCAAACTGCCAGGGATGTCACTTTCTACTACTTCGTTAATAGACGGGAATCAACAGAAAAGGCTGCTCCCGTAGGTGGGTATCTCTGTCTGTCATTGTCTATCAATATAAAAACTTTTGCACCGTGGCGCCAGTGTTGTAATTTATTATTGTCTGAATTTTCGCATGTGTATGTGTGTCGTGTGTGTGTGTGTTGGTGTGTGTGTGTGTGTGTGTGCGCGTGTGTTTGTGTGTGTGTGTGTGTGTGTGTGTGTGTGTGTGTGTGTGCGTGTGTATGTGTGTGTGTGCGTGTGTGTCTATTTGGGAGAGGGCGGGGGAGAGAGAATTTTTAAGAGTAAATTCTTCCCCTTGTTAGGATAATTACATTCTATAAAGAGTCCGGGTTGGCTTATGCAAGCAGAATCTAAACAGCTCGTTTCGTATATTTTTAAGATAATGTCGATAATGACAAATTGCATTATGAAAAAAACTGACAACATAAGCAGTGTTACACGTTAAGCCTTTGCTGACAGGTTGTAATATCAATCAGTCGGTGTATGCTTACCAAACATTTCCATGATTTCTAAACACTAAAAGGTGCTCATTCTATATTCTATGCTACTTAAAAGAAAACCCACGACACCATTGCTTGCTCTCCCTCCCAAAAAATAGCTCGATAACTGTTATCAAGCCAATCTGTTGTTGGCATCCATCATATACATGTAGGCATATTTACACAACTGGAAAATACTTCAAGTTCCCGGATGAGAATGTTGCAAGATCAGTAACAAATAGACAATTTTCAAGCTTCTTATTTGGGTGACCTTATTTAGGCCACATGCTAAATAAGCGAAATCCCCTCCCTTACCTTATTTAGGCCACTGTGGCCTAAATAAGCTAAACCCCCCTCCCTTACCTTATTTAGGATATGGCCCAAATAAGCTAACCCCCCCCCCCCTCCCTTACCTTATTTAGGCCACATCATTTGGTAGATTTCTTGAACTAACCATGGATTCGGAAGGTCGAGATTCTACTGATCTTTTTATTTAATGCGGGGGATTATTTCAAAATAGAGGATGATACTAAATGAAAAGTGGACCAAGGGTAAGAGTTGTGTGTGTGTGTGTGTGTGTGTGTGTGTGTGTGTGTGTGTGTGTATGTGTGTGTGAGTGTGTGTGTGTGTGTGTGTGTGTGTGAGTGTTTTGTGTGTGGTTGCGGTGAGAGAGAGATCTAGAGAGAGAGAGAGAGAGTAAATGTAGTGTGTGTGTGCAATGTTTGAATGTTATTGTGTGCATGAGTGTCTATATCATTTGTTACGTCCAAATGTACATTATTTTGCTGAGAATTTTACATTAGAATTCAACTACAAAACACCTTTATACAAAGTCACAGAAATATTCTTTTTGTGCTTATTGAGGTACAGTACAGGGTGATTTTACCTGCAAGGATAATTGGACAAAATGGGCAATATCTTTATTGCTAATGGTCATATTTAGACAAATCCTATATCATTCTCTTTTTTTTTCTTAACTACTCATGGTTATTAAAGAGTAAGCCAACTAGATCAAGGTAGTAATTTTGAATTCCTAATATTATGGGCATTCTTAAAAATTTTTAACTTGCTTTTAGCGCTTTTCTCAACGTAAAACGGATTCCGTAAAAAAAAAAACAAACAATATCAATAACCTTATCTTTCTTTTTCAAAGTATTGTGCATACATTTGTGTGAAACTATACATTCTATGCTTTCAAATACATGAAAAAAGCTATTAAAGTCAAGCAAAATGTTCTTCAGAGACATAGATCTAGTAGTAGGCCCACTGGAACATTTCACAAACCGTGAAAAGATTACCAGAAAATAACAAAATTATCTTATGATCTTCACTTGCAATTTTTTTGACAAATTATAGTCTACCTCATTATCTTTTTTTCACATTTTTCTTCACTATTCATGACAACTGGCATTTATTGTCTTCAGTTATTATCAAAGAAGTGGGCAGGCAGAACACGGGGTCTATCTAGCCAAAAGGATACGTGGTCCCCGGGGTCTACATAACAAAATGCTAGGTTTTAGGATGTGAACCCCGGAGTCAGCGTAGTGAAATAAGTAGATCTAGGTTTAACTAAGGATCGGTGGACCCCGGGGTCAACATAGTGAAATAAGTAGATCTCAGTTTCTTTTATAGTAGGACTGGCGGAGCCCGTGGTCAACGAAGTGAAATTATAAGTAGATCTAGGTGTAATTAAGGATTGGTGGACCCCGGGTCAACGTAGTGAAATAAGTACATGTCGATCTAGGTTTAATTTTAAGGATTGGTGGACCTTGGAGTCAACAGGGTCTACCTAACGAAATACTAGTTAGGTTTCAGAATAGGTGAACCCTGCGATCACCGTAGAAAAATAAGTAGGTTTATTCAAGGTGTCCCAGGGGTCCACCAATCCTTAATTAAAACTTCTTATTCCTCTGCGGCTATGGTGACTCCGGGGTCCACAAATACTTTTAAATTTAAACCTACTAATTTCACTAAGGTGACCCCGGGGTCCACCAATCTTTAAAGAAACCTACTTATTTCACAACGGTGACCCCGGGGTCCACCTGTCCTAAAACCTAGCATTTCGCTAGGTAGACCCCGGGCTCTGGGGTCCACCTCAAACCTGCTTATTAATCACTACGTTGACCTCGGGGTCCACCAATCCTTACTTAAACTTAAACCAAACCTTATTTCACTACGGTGACTCCGGGGTTCACATCCTAAAACCTAGTATTTCGCTATGCAGACCCCGGAGTCCACCTATACTCTACAGGACTATACTACTATCAATTTGCAATTTTCATTGATTAGCATTTTTTTAAAATATTGAATCAGAGACTCGCTGTCTAATAAGTCCACTGCTAATGCTATTCTTATCAAAGAAAATGGCACAATTTGATTTTATGACATGTTTTAAAAAAAGAGTTTTTAAAATATCCAGAAAATAACATAAAATGATTTTATAGATCTATGTATTTTATTTATGTATACGATAAGACTGAGCAGAGGCTTACAATGTAAATTCTGTTCTCTACAAGTAGAGAAAATCTTAAGTTTGCGCAAAACAGATTATTGAAAAAAAAAAGTTGGATCTAATTATTCTAGTAAAAGTAAAAGTGATTGTTATGGTGAGATTTGTTATTATTAACTCTGAAAACACAGTAGTTGCTGAATCTAAAATTAACTAGAACTGCGCAATTCGTTTTATTTCAATTCCAGAGCCCAAAAGGCATAGCAATTTATAAGTTAACTAGATCTAGCAGTTGTAGGCTCTCTGGCTGCTTCTAGCATAGGCCTGCTACTATTGATTCTAGACAGGGAATCTAGATCTAGCTATCACCTACACTATTGAAGTTAAATAGGCCTATATGGTAAAATAAAAACAAAACTGTGAACTGTTTTGTCAGTCAGTTCATCCCAATTGCCATAGCCGCACGTATTAATAGTTG
>NW_004797622.1:383386-388132 GCF_000002075.1 Aplysia californica | reverse complement strand
GTAGGACTGGCGGAGCCCGTGGTCAACGCAGTGAACTTATAAGTAGATCTAGGTTTAATTAAGGAATGGTGGACCCCGGGGTCAACGTACAGAGTAGTGAAATAAGTACATGTAGATCTAGGTTTAATTTTAAGGATTGGTGGACCTTGGAGTCAACGTAGTGAAATAGGTAGGTTTAAGGTGGACCCCAGGGTCTACCTAACGAAATACTAGTTAGGTTTCAGAATAGGTGGACCCTGCAGTCACCGTAGTAAAATAAGTAAGTTTATTCAAGGTGTCCAAGGGATCCACCAATCCTTAATTAAAACTTCTTATTCCTCTACGGCTATGGTGACTCCGGGGTCCACAAATCCTTTTAAATTTAAAGCTACTAATTTCACAACGGTGACCCCGGGGTCCACGTGTCCTAAAACCTAGTATTTCGTAGGTAGTCCCCGGGACCTGGGGTCCACCTTAAACCTGCTTATTAATCACTACGTTGACCTCGGGGTCCACCAACCCTTACTTAGACTTAAACCAAACCTTATTTCACTACGGTCACTCCGGGGTTCACATCCTAAAACCTAGTATTTCTCTATGCAGACCGCGGAGTCCACCTATCCTCTACAGGACTATATTATTATCAATTTGCAATTTTCATTGATTAGCTTTTTTTAAATTATTATATTGAATCAGAGACTCGCTGTCTAATACGTCCACTGCTAATGCTATTCTTATCAAAGAAAATGGCACAATTTGATTTTATGACATGTTTTTAAAAAAAGAGTTTTAAAAATATCCAGAAAATATCATAAAATGATTTTATAGATCTGTGTATTTTATTTTATGTATACTAAAAGACTGAGCAGAGGCTTACAATGTAAATTCTGTTCTCTACAAGTAGGGAAAATCTTAAGTTTGCGCAAAACAGATTTTAGACCAAAAAAGTTGGATCTAATTATTCTAATAAAAGTAAAAGTGGTTGTTATGGTGAGATTTGTTATTATTAACTCTGGAAATACAGTAGTTGCTGAATCTAAAATTAACTAGAACTGTGCAATTCATTTTATTTCAATTCCAGAGCCCAAAGGGCATAGCAATAAGTTAGATCTAGATCTAGCAGTTGTAGGCTCTCTGGCTGCTTCTAGCATAGGCCTGCTACTATTGATCCTAGACAGGGAATCTAGATCTAGCTATCACCTGCACTATTGAAGTTAAATATATGGTAAAAACAAAACAAAACTGTGAATTGTTTTGTCAGTCAGTTCATCCCAATTGCCATAGCCGCACGTATTAATAGTTGAATAATGCGATACCGAAGCAACACGTTATTACAGTGTGCAGGGGAGAGTGAGGTGCCCTGGTCGCTGACCGGTCGATTCGGTGGTTCGGCTTTTGTAGATCTATGCATTTTTTACGGAAAGTCCTATTACTAGATTTAGATCTATTAGTGTTGTGATAACCTCAACCTCTACAGTTCAGACGTCAAAATATGCTGGAAAATAATAATACGTCCTGAAGTTTCATAATTAAAATTTGCAGAATAACACAGCCAGTAGTTTTTATTTCATAGAGTTATAAAAATTGTCTTGTTTTCAGAATCAAATTTTAATAGTTCCAGTTCTACCGAATCGATTTTCACGCGAATTCAACCATGTTGATGATCTTTCTTTTCCTTTTAAAAAGATGTAGGCCTGTCAGATGTGGCAGTGCGATTAACACTGAGTTGTTTAGACCCATCAAAACGCGAGGCTTAGTGGCCGATCACAAAAGTCTACGGGGCTTATCGAGGCTGATTCGCCCTGCCGCGCGCACGTTCACTAAACTGCCTACTAGATAGAATCTTCTACCAAAGATTCTCTACACGATCTTTGCTACTACTATTACTACATGTACTACTACGAGACAGTACGAGAGAGTGCCACTCAGGCAAAGATAGTGTAACTTTGACTCAGCCACGTTGTGTACACACTTTTTATACCCCAAATTTGACCCGGAAGTCCATTCGGAGGATATGACCTTTTCACTTGACCAAAGTGTGCCAAAATGGTAGCCTAGCTTTTGCCTCTCCATGAAGGAAAAATCTGGCCCTTATTCAAACCATTGGGATTGAGAGAAATTTTGCGTATTGTGCTTTTTTCTTACAATATTCATCATGATTATGATTTATAAGTTGTACACTGAGACAAAACTGTACTAAATGGAAAGGTGCACCATTATGAAAGTGGAACGAACTCAGTTGCCTGAAAAGGGTAGTTTGAGCACGTGTGGCCTAAATAAGCTAAACCCCCCTCCCTTACCTTATTTAGGCCATATGTGGCCCAAAATAAGCACTCCCTTCTTATTTACGAAAGTATAATTTTCTTACTCATGAACCAGGGCACAGTTGGCGTTTTGAAACAGCATTGAAGGAGGAAAGCGGCCATTTCCTGGTCTCTGCTTTCGCCATCTACAGGGACCTCGCCGGCGCCAGTCACAGGACCGAGTCCTCGGTTGCGGATGCTACGTTTAGTAATGGTGAGCATTTGAGATTGTGAGATCCAGAACATAAAGTTGGCCTAACGAATTGCCCCCCGCCCCCCTTCTTTTTTGTTATTGAAAAGGAAATTCGAAGGCATGAGGCAACTTCTGATTTTCAAGAAACAGCTCATAACAACTTAAAACATAAAACAGTTAAGTTTCTAGGACAAACTGTGAGAACCTGAATGTAATTGGGGGGTGGGGGGGGGGGGTCATTATCCTCGACTACCCCCGATGTGAGCAGATTTTGAATAAGACAACGCCATGGCCAATTATTGTTTCACGGCTTCACGGGTCAGTTATAATAGCACATTATATTATTCAGAGTAAGCGGCTAAAACAGCACCTGGACATAGATGGCTGGTGCCTCTATAAATAAATTATTGATGGTTCAGAGTAAGCCCTTCTTGCGTAGAAAAACATACTCGTATATTTTGCTCTGAAACTAATTCGGTTAAGCCCCTAATAATCTGCATAAAAGACATGCTATGTCAAAATAAAGATCTTTATTAGTATCTATTTACACATTTTTATGTATGTTTTTGTCTCATCTCTTTTAGTTTTTAGTGGGTGGTTGGCGGGTGCTCTGGTGTGGTTTGCTTCTTCTTTCCTATCAAACATCTATCGTCCTTATCTTCCCTTCTTCTTTTTTTAGGTTTGTTACTCTCTTGTAACACCTCTAATCTTCTAGCGCTCATATAACCTTACGCAGTTGCGATCGCCGTAAAACCTCTACTAAAACTAACCTTTAGTTTTTAGAGGCTCTCTTTTGTTGTTGCTTTTATTTTTTGACGTGGCTATGTTCTTAATTGTTTATTTGATGCTCCGGTTGAGACGTATTGGTTAATTCCTTTTTTTTTTTTTTTTTTTTTTTTTTTTTTAGTTTATGTGTGTGTGGGGGGGGGGGGGGGGGTAAGCTACCCACCATGTCACTTCTTGAATTGAAAACATCAAAGCACTGTAAACGAGAAAACGAGTTTGATAACTAAATAAATAAAAGTGCATAGTTCTGGTTATGTATTTGAAATCCAGAGAGCAAGTTTATCTTCCAAACCCTTTCCTCTGGAGTTTCATTCACGTCGTTGGGTTTGTTCGATTAGTTTGTATGTCTTTGTAAGTCTTTGTAAATATTTCTAAATATGTCTATTCCTCTTCTCCCCCACCCCACCCCACCCCCTCCTGTGTTCTTTGTTTCATCTTGTTGTTACAACCTCTTCACACGAGCTAGGAGTAATCCACAAAAGAACCGCTCCTGCACTGCCTTCAAAACAAATCAGGTCTGTCGTGATTTTCCGAGACGATTTCAACTCGTTCAGCACAAGCAAGTGGCAACACGAGGTCTCCATGTACGGAGGCTATGTAAGTAAACAGATAATAATATTATAGCATTTTACGCCAGATATTTTCTCTGAAATTGGAATTTCTTTTTTATGGGGTGCGTATGAGAATGAATTTATGCCACATGCTACCTGTAGAAAAACTGGTAAACTTTATAAATGTGTTGTCCTTTCTAGCGCTGCAATGTTATTTAAGAGGCGGGGCCTCCAAATTCAACGTCCAACTCCGATAGGACTGAGCGAGATTGGTTGAGAGCCTCATAAACTCTGCATCGCAACCTAAGTTCAGAACACCCCGTCGGGGAATCGAACCAAAGCCATTCCCTCCGAAGTCCAGCAAGATACCCTTTTTGTTACTTAGCAACACAAGTTTTTTTGCTAACGGGCCAACTGTATCCAGTTTTCAGTGTAGTGAATAACGCAGAAGACTATATTAAAGACAAAATACAGATAACCTGCTACTAAGTTTCTAGTTCGTTGAGAGAAAACAACTGTCACAGCACTACTGCAGTATTTGCCACACCATAACAACAAACCTGATATCTCTGTTTGTGAAGACAATGACGTCGTTATATGGTCAATATGCTGTGCGTTTCTCTACAAATCATTTTACTCATTCGGATAAACATTATTCATGGACTTTTTTTCTTCCCCCCCCCCCCCCCTCCTCCTTTCCCCACAGAATGGAGAGTTCCAAGTTTACACAAATGACCGGAAAAATGTCTATGTGGAGAGTGGCCACCTGTACATCCAACCGGTCAGTGGGTAGAGTGACAGGTTCTTCTCTTTGTTGGCTTAAAGAAGTACCTTGACTTATTAACGTTCATTTAGTTCAAAGATCATACACTGAATTATTATAATATAACTTGTAAATAATTAATTTTTATGTTTTTGTTTTACATCCAACGCT
>NW_004797622.1:379697-382116 GCF_000002075.1 Aplysia californica | reverse complement strand
ACACACACACACACGCACACACACACTCACATACTTTGTACCGTCACACGTAAACTGTTGAGAAGTACCTCGACAAACCAAGGATTCAATATTTCTACATTAATTTTTAGTTTTAGTTTTATTAAAAGTTTATAACACCCCCAAAGCAAATATATTACAAAAGTGCCAAATATTTGACATGCTACAAGACAATAAAGTAAGGTTGTTCCCGCTTTTGATGCCGACTTTGAGGATTGTCTTGTTAGTGAGACAACTTCCTGCGCCTTCGACGTAATATTGTGGTAGGGTGGCCAGTTCCTTTCCACGCCGCCTTTACTTACCCAACCCAAGCCTCAAAGTCAGTTACCCATTACTGCTGGGTGGCAGGAGGGGGCAAAGAATAAGCCGTGTCCAAACCGAGGCTCGAAGCCGGACTTTCCACTTCGGAGACGAGCGCACTAACCGCTCCGCCACCGCACAAGACAGTAACATACACAAAAGAAAAGAAGAGGGGAGATAAGGACGATATATATATAGCAAAGAAAGAGCAAACCACACCAGAAAACCATACAACTACTCACTTCTATTTTTTACAAAGTCGTGAACTTCCTCTCTCCACAGCAGGGGGCTCCCTTAGTCTAGAGGTTACGATGTTCGCCTCTCATTCAATAGGTCCCGGGTTTGAAACCTGACAGCGACGGAAAATTTTCTTCTCTTAAATGTTGTCCTTTCACCTCCTTTCTTGTATTTAAACCATATTATGTCGTCTGCATTTGTCTCGAGCTTTTCCCCTCACCCCCATCCCCATCCCTTTTCCCCGTCCTCTGCTATCTTTCAGCCACACGTCTGATCTTATGGCACATAAGATCTAATATCTAGCTTTCTTGGAGGTCCAAAATCGATAAGAGTAGGCTTCGGCCGCCTCAGGGGAAAAATTCAAAATTTCCTACCAACTGAAAATGTTTAATGTGTCCTGTGCACTCTTATGACTTTATACGGTTGCGACCTGTCCCCGTAGAATTATGCGAATTTAGATGGCCAAATTATGCCCAAAAAATGCCAAATTATGCAAAAATTATGCAAGTTACCGTAACACCTTTCGCGACATGTTTTGCACTTTTTCAACACAAATTTTCATGACTTTTATTTTTTAAGTACAGAAAAATTTAAAACAGAACCTATCAGTATCAGTAATTTGTAGTGTATTTGGAAAGAAAACAATACTCTGTAAAAACAAAAAAACAAAAAAATATATATATAATCTCTGTAACTTTCAGCTGAAGATCTAGATATCTAGATCTAGATCTGGAGAGGAAAAAATGAAAGAAAAAAAAAATGACATCTGGACCTCTGATGCTGGCACAGTACTAAAACCAGGGACACCTGTCAAACATGAAGCATCAGCAGACATTAGAACAACAACTTTTGATGGATTGAAATATTGAACATGCTCAAGGAACAAAATCCCAAACCATAACCAAGATCTTCTACCAAGGGAAATAACCAGCTTTTCTATTAAATAAGACGTATTACGGTGATTATTTCCCTTTCGTCACGTGGCGAGGCGTTAATTAATAAAATTAATTATTTTGTTTTTTAGAAAAGGAAAAAAACGTGAAAAAACGAGGGGAATCCAAAATTATGCAAATGTGCAGAATTATGCGAAAAAAAACACGGCCTCGCCGCGGCCGCACAATCGCATAATCCTACGGGGACAGGGTTGCGAGCGCCGTAAAACACTTACCAACACATGATGTCTCCACAGCCTTGTACGGCACGTGCACACAGAGCTCCAACAACGGATGCCGCAGAGAGGGCAAGGACGGCATCCTCCCGCCCATTATGTCTGGCCGCATCAACAGCGTTGCCACCCTCAAGTTCGGTACAGTGGAGATTCGAGCCAGAATACCCCAAGGAGATTGGCTCTGGCCGGGTCGGTGAAAATAATATACGCATGAACACACTTTTTTCTTTCACTAATTTGACACAGTTTTGCTAAGACTGATTTTTTTAAGGTCAGTTTAGAGGGACCATATCTTGGGCGTCTCTTGCCAAATAAAAAAAAATGAATATGTCAGATGATGCATAAATAAGTAAATGAGCTTTACATAGGCCTACATGTACAGCATGATTGAGTTGTACAAGGCTATAATACATGGTGATTGGGTGATTACAAATTATTATTATTATTATTATTATTATAATTATTATTATTATTATTATTATTATTATTATTATTATTATTATTATTATTATCATTATAATAATAATCATCATCCTCATTATTAGTATTATTATTTGGACGGTCGCTATTATTATCCTTCAAGCTACCATTGGAGATAGCAACACTACTAGGGCAACAAGGCCTGCCAGCAATGTTGCTATTTGAATTACTGCAGGGAAGAGGGTTTTAGTGCTATGATGTAATGTTGATGGCATC
>NW_004797622.1:375887-379508 GCF_000002075.1 Aplysia californica | reverse complement strand
GATTTTCTTTTTTCTCCGTTCATCAATCTGGCCAGGCAGTGGACAGCCAACCCCCCGACCCCCCCCCTCCATAACCTAGATTTCTTCCACTCTTGGTATGTTCGTTTGGTTGTTTGGGTTTTTGGGGGGGGTGAGAATTGGGGGGGGGGGGGTTCTGAGGAAAAGAGAAAAAAGAGAGAAAGTAAGATAGTAAAACAGAAGAGACCCCAAGAGAGAGAGAGGGGGGGGGAGACAGAGAGACACAGAGAGTGAGAATGTGAGATACCCAGAGAGAGAGAGAGAGAGAGAGAGAGAGAGAGAGAGAGAGAGAGAGAGAGAGAGAGAGAGAGAGAGAGAGACAGACAGACAGACAGACAGACAGACAGACAGACAGACAGACAGACAGACAGACAGACAGACAGACAGACAAACAGAGAGGGGGGGGTGAACAGGAGGAAAAGGGGAGTGGAGGTGGAAGATTGTAGGCTACAAAAATCATTCAAAAAAAGAAAATAGTTTCGTAGTTATTATTTTTTATTATTTATTTTTTCTCTTGGGTAAATGACAATTGATCCGTGACCATCTACATGTAAACTCCAATTGTTCGTTTCTCACACTTCTACCATCTCCAATGTCTAAGAAAGAAAGAAATTGGCCTCAAGTAATGGCAATCTCTCTTCTTCCCTCCCTCCCTCCTCTCTCTCTCTCTCTCTCTCTCTCTCTCTCTCTCTCTCTCTCTCTATATATATATATATATATATATATATATATATATATATATATATATATATATATATATATCCGTTTCCTGCTCCGTCTCTCTATCTTCTTTCTATCCTTCTCCTTGCCTTTCTCTACTGCAGCTATCACTGCGACCTCAATAATCTGTAAATTTAACTTGTTCTGATATTGTTCCTCTTGGGCTGCTTCTGTTTTTGCTGTTGCTGCTGCTGCTGCTGCTGCTGCTGCTGATGATGATGATGATGATGATGATGATGATGATGATGATGATGATGATGATGATGATGATGATGATGATGATGATGATGATGATGATGTTTTTAATCTGACAGGTAACCAGGGTTATTTTGGTGTGGAAACACTTCTCAGCACGTTGCACTGGGGACCTTCAGGGGACAAAGATGCATTCAGGAAAACCGTTGCTCACAAGTAATTCCATTTTTTTTTTTCGTTTTCGTTTTGTTTGGGGGTTTGTTTGGGGTTTTTTTAGGGGTTTCATTGAAAAGATATCAAACCATGCAGATGAATTTATGTTTGGTGCACGGATTATTAAATTACATGTGTATTCTGATTGGATACGAATGCGATACAATTTTTATTATTTTCCTGGGGATTTTTTCCCGCACTCGTTGTTAACAGGGTGCCTTCTGTGTAGCATGTATCCATTAAGTTATGTCAATGATTTGTGGTTCCTTGTCTCTTAATCAACCCATATTCCATGATCCAGTTTTCACTGTTTCATCTCGTGTCTGTTTGACGTTTCTATTCTTTTTTTTTCATATATAAGAGTCTGTCCTTTTCTTTTCCTCCTTTCTTTGATTTTTAGCAATTTTTATCCGTTACCGGCTTGCTAGGCCCGTCGTAACTTCATCAGAGTCTCGCTGGCCAGCGACATTTCAGTGTGACACGGGTGGGCCTTCACGGTCAGCGTAACGCCTCCGAGGCATAGAGCCACACTGTACTTCACCCAAACCCAGCAATCCCCTACTTTGTCCTGTTTCCATCTCCCTCAGCGTAGAGGGGGGGGGGGGGTTGGACTTTGGGAGAATGTATACATACATATATTGTGTCTTCAGGCCTATGGATATTATTATGATTGTAGGTTTTCTATGTATATTACACGGTGGCGTCGGTGGCCTAGTGGTTAGGCTCTCGGACTCGCAACCGTAAGGTCGTGGGTTCGAATCCCGTCAAGGGCCCGACGTTGTGTCCTTGGGAAAGGCACTTTACACGAATTTTCCTCACTTCACCCAGGTGGGAATGGGTACCCGGCTATAGACAGCGAAAGATCTTGTCAGTTTGTTAGTGTTTGAGCGCTTAATCGGCTGCTCGCACTGTATGCTTCCCGGGAAGCTGAGAATGTTTCGGAGTGTTCTATGGTCTGCTGGGGTAATAATATAGTGTAAAGCGCATAGAGCCTGCTGTTGAGCGGGGATATGCGCTATACAAATGCTATCTATTATTATTATTATTATTTTTTATTTTTCCACCTTGGGAGAGGGAGGAGCTTCTGCATCAGCAGGAACAATGAAGGACAACGGACAAACCCGAAACGACGCTCCTGACCTGAGACGTTCTCTGTCGAACAAGTCTCTCCGGATTGCGTCGTGGAATGTTCGCACCATGTATGAAGCAGGAAAGAGTTCTCAAGTATCTCATGAGATGAACAGATACAGGCTGCACATACTAGGAGTCAGCGAAACACACTGGATACAGTTTAGACAAAAGCAGTTCAGTTCGGGGGAACACATATTGTATTCTGAGAGGGAAGACAAGCACCGAGCGGAAGGAGTGGGAATCATTTTGAGTAAGTAGGCACGGAAGTCACTAAGAGGATGGGAACCACACAGGGAAAGGATCATCATGGCTTCATTCACTACAAGGAGCAAGAGCAACAACATGAATAATTGTCCAGATATAGGCGCCAACACAAATGCTGCTTCAGATGATGACAAGCATGCCTTTTACAGCCGGCTCCAGATTGTCATCGACAAACTATGCTCGTACTAACATAGCCTGCATCATGCACCAAGCAAGGACGTCAACATCATAATGGGAGATGCCAATGTCAAGATTTGTTTGTTTATGTAAAGTGTTTTACGGCGCTCGCAACTGCATAAGGTCATATAAGCGCGCGGGACACACCTAATATTTTCAGTTGGTAGGACATTTTGAATTTTGCCCGGGTGGCGGCCGAGGCCTACTCTTATCGATTTTAGACCACCAAGGGATCTTAATATTAAGGTGCGTAACTTGCACACGGCCCTCCGAGATTTTTCGCTCTTGTCCGAGAAGGCTAGGTGTAGATCTCTCCTACCAGAAGATCAGGAGTGTGGCTGGAAGACAGCAGTAAGAAGAAGCGAAGGAGTAGCAGTAGAAAGGATGCAGAAAGAATCAGGAGCCCAGAGGAGGGGGCAAAGGAGGTGAGGGGGTGGGGGCAGAAAGAGGAGACGAAAGCAGACGACAGAACATTGCTAGAGAGCAGGAAATGAGGTGAAAGGAGACAAATTTAGAGAAGAAATTTTTTCGAACCCGGGACCTTTGAATGAGAGGCCATACCTTAACCTCTAGGCCATGAGAGCCCCCAATGTCAAGATTGGCCAGGACCACGTAAGTTATGAGGGAATTATGGGACAACATAGCTTGGGACAAACGAATGAGAACGGTGGGTGATTAGCAACTATCTGTACTTTCAACAGCTTTGTCATTGGAGGCTCTGTTTTTTCTCACAAGAAGATTCACGAGGCTACCTGGTATCGCCAGAAGGAGTGACGGAGAACCAGATAGATCACTTTTGTATCTCTCATAGGTTTAGGCGTTCACTGGAAGATATTGTAGTACAAAGAGGGGCAGACGTTGGATCGGATCATCATTTGCTGTATATATATAGATATAGATCAA
>NW_004797622.1:372820-374189 GCF_000002075.1 Aplysia californica | reverse complement strand
AGAGAGAGAGAGAGAGAGAGAGAGAGAGAGAGAGAGAGAGAGAGAGATAGGGAGAGAGATAGAGGGAGATAGGGAGAGTGATAGAGGGAGAGAAAGAGAGAGAGTATAAATAAAATCTACCAAAGGGAACCTCCAGCCACCAACATCTTGCTTTCCGTAAGCGTGAACAACCTGCGAGATTGATGCACAAACTCGCAAATAATACCGGTACAGTATTACTGACAGTGGAACCTCCTCTAACTAACGGACACCTGTATACACGGGACAATCATCCGTACAAACGGTCATTCCCTTTTTCCTTCCTCGCATTTTTCAACATTATAATGACACTGTGTCAGACGTCCACCGGTCACGGACAACGACTTTTCTTCTTCAGAATGGGTGACGGACTTGGCTTAGATAATTTCGTTTGACTGTACGTCATGTAAGACGTCGCAGGCTAATGGTCCACAAAAGCAAAACAGTTTTAGTTTTAGAAAGAGTCTTACGCATTTGCAACACAATAAGGTCATACAAGTGCCGAAGATTAGAGGAGTTACAGGAGAGTAAAAAACGCAAAATAGAAGGAGGGGAGATAAGGATGTTAGATGTTTGATAGGAAAGAAAGAGAAAACCACACCAGAGCACCCGCCAACCACCCACAAAGCAAAACAGATAGACCGAAACAACAGAGGAAAAGAAAAGAAGTATGACCTACCAGTTGCGCCCTTCAACCACTCACATATTTATGATTAACTCCAGTCTCACCCACACTCATGTTACTTATTGCGAACATTTCAGTTTGCTATGACCCTTAACGTGGCAGTTGGAGGCACCAATGGCATCTGGTCTGACACAGCGAACTACCCCACCACCAAACCCTGGAAGAACGACTCTCCTACAGCCATGGAAGACTTCTGGAACGCACGGAGCAAGTGGCACCCTACATGGAGGGGCCGCGAAACGGCGTTCATTGTTGACTACGTGGAATTTAAGAGCTTATAGCAGCAGTGGTTCTTTCAAATTTCTTCACTAAACTTTTGTAAACCGTCGGATGTTTCGGTGAAGAGAAAATCGTGTCCCATGCCAATATAATTTAAGAGTAGAGTCATAATTCATGGAAAATGTATGTTACCTGAAAGAGGTTGTTTTACAAAAATTGTACTTTGAGTTAAGAGTTTATGGCACTTACAACACAATTCTAGAGGCGGGTGTTAAAATAAGGCGGCATAAAAAAGGAGGAGAGAAAAGAACAATAGAAGTTCGATACATGTATTGGAAAGAAAGAGCAAACCACACCAGAGCACCTGCCAATCATTCACTTCGAAAGAAGAAGGGTGTTTTCCCTTTAGTTTTCGTAAGAGTTTTACGGCACTTGCAACACAATAAG
>NW_004797622.1:369448-372617 GCF_000002075.1 Aplysia californica | reverse complement strand
CTTTTAGTTTTAGTAAAGGTACCGGGTACCAGAAACTAAATTTTCAAAGTAGCTGAACGTCAATCTTACCTATCCCATAAGAAAGGCCTATTCTCCAGAGAATTTTGGTACAATGTACCATTCTTTGACTCCTCGGTCAATTTTTAAGAAAATGGTAGCTGTTTTAAATTAATGATCAAATATTGCTAAAGTCGCTAACTGGCAGCAACCCCAGGTTCGACAAAATAATAAAAGAGTACCAAGTGCACCAAACATCTCCATATTAACGTAGGAGTACAATCACTATAACATAGAATATAGCAGATATGGAGCCTTTTTTTTTCAAGACTGTTGTTACTGTTATTGTTAGATCTATCATTACAAATCATTTAGAGCATCATGGTTGACGTCAACTTTGAAAGGAACCCCCCCCCCCAGGTCAATTTTTGTCAACTTTTCACTGCCCATCCCCTCCCCTCTCCCCTCTGAGCGAGCTGTATGTCATTCGTGAACGGTCCCTAAAGGAGGTCCTTTGCCTTTAGTATAAATTAGTGTTGGGGGAAATGTAAGACAGACAGTTGAGACAGAAACAACAGAGGGAAAGTAAAGATGTAGGACCCACCAATGGCGCCCTAAAACTATTTTTGACCAAATCTAAGCTGACGTCATTTGTGAGAGGCCCCTTACTACGACCGCCATGACAGCCTTCTGTCTCACTTTCATCAAGTTCAAAAGGCGTAGGTTCAGACTTCCACATTTTTAAATTACAATGACGCACTTTGGCGAAACAATATTAAGGGCCCCTTTATTCAAACTAATTAACTTATTGCCCCCCCCCCCCCACACACACACACTTGTCTCCAATTCCAACAGATAGTAAGAAAGTTGGACATTCGAGCCAGTATCTGCCACCGTCGTTTTATGCAAGAAAAATCCTAAAATTATGCAAACTGAGCCCAAAAATATGAAATTATGGGATTCTGTTAATTTTAACAAAGAATGACAAAGGAAAATAATCAGAAATTATGCAAAAAATGATCAAATTTTGCTAAATTATGCGGGGTGCATAAAACCACGGGGACAGCAGTATGGAGAAGGTATAAATGAAATGTAACTCCTCTTTCAACTCTATAACTGTGTTAGGTTTTATTCAAGAGGAATAATGCCCGAATTCAATGTCCATCTCCAATAAGACCAATTGGGAGGGAAGTCTGAAAATTCCCCAAATAACCCAGGTACAGGAACGATGGATTAATTAGAGATTTGAACTAGAGTCATCAGCACCATATGGCCCAACATAATAATATGTTAATACGAACTCAGCGTTTTGTTTTTTTAGTAAGAGTAAAACTTGCAACACAAGCAGGTCAGTTTTTTTAGTAGAGGTTTTACGGCGCTCGCAACTGCATACGGTCATATGAACGCCAGAAGATTAGAGGTGTTACAAGAGAGTAACAAACATAAAAAATGAGAAGGGGAGATAAAGACAATAGAGTACGTTTGATAGGAAAGAAGAAGCAAACCACACCAGAGCACCCGCCAACTACTACATGTATCCAACTACTATGATAAAGTGTCGAAGACTAGAGGAGTAACGAGAGAGTAACAAACATGAATATAAAACAAAAGAAGAAGGAGAGATATAAGGACAACAGGCATTTAATTATAATAGATGCTTGTAGGAAAGACGGAGCACAGCACACCAAAGCACCGGCCAACTACTATCCACCCACCTGAGCTGATGGCAACCCCCCCCCCCAAAAACACACACACACCAAATGACTCGATTAAACAATGTGTTTACACAGAGATTTAGAACATTACTGGGTGCATTAGACCAGGAAGAGAAGGGAATACAGAATCACTGAAATTAAAAACAGGGAACACACATATCTTTGGAATTCCTGCAAACCAACAGTAACTTTACTTCCGTAACTAAATAGAGGTACCGGTAGGCTATAATAAGCGAACGAGATGTAGATGTATGGACACAAAAACTGATTTCAACAGATGACAAAAAGATCATAAAAATAATTTGACAAACACAGCAGTTTGATTTTCAGCGACTTGACTTTTCCATGTATTGTTCACCAGGACCATGTCATAAAAACAGTGCATGTTGTCCCAAAGAAATAAAAGAATCTCTGAATGACAAAACATTAACAACGTTTACAAAGTCACCTTGACCTTCAATCATTATCAAATTTTAATAAAAGCTGGCATTACAGACAAGTTGCTCTTGTGTAATATTAAATATAGGCCTAGCCTTTGCATGCGTGAACAAAACTAACTTCTTCTGCCACCACAGGAATGATTCTCCAACAAATTCTCACATCCTAAGCACATTAAACACAAAAATCAGTGAAATAATTTACACAGACACATGGCACAATTTTGAAAGAGTCACAGATTCATCATTCATGTAACTTGTAACTTTCACATACATCATCGCACACATATATACAGGATGCAACAAACACCTGCGACAGTCAAGACATACAAAACAAGGAAGTAAGAGTCTCATATTACATGTATAACTATACTGTCCCCGTTGTTTTATGCAAGAAAAATTCTGAAATTATGCAAACTGAGCCCAAAAATGTGAAATTATACGATTCTGTTAATCTTAATAAAGAATGATAAAGGAAAATAATCAGAAATTATGCACACAAAAAAAACGATCAAATTTTGTTAAATTATGCGCGGTGCATAAAACCACGGGGACAGACTATAGTCGTACACTTAACACTGATTTATAGACCCGTGTCTGTGGTGTAACGCCAACACTATCGATACTACCGGTACTACTAACAGAGTTAGGCTCTCTGTCATTGTGCACAGTGCACAGAAGATGTGAATTCAGTTCCTGTGACGGGATGGGGGGGTTTTTCGGTTGTTTTTTTTTAATGGATTAGACTATCCGTGTCTGTCTACTGGAATATTGTGTCTGTCTCAGCCCAGGTTAGCTCTCACAGGCAGGGTCATGCAGCCCGCCTCCTAAATTTTCCTAATAGTGTCAATGGGGGTGTAGAAACTTGCGAGAATGACATGTGTAGAATTACTGAAACTGAAATATGGCTTATTTCAAGAACTTATTTTCAGTATCTTTCAGAAGTCTTGCCAAAATGAGCGACTGTTCACAAACGACATCAGCTCGGGGGGCTGTTAACAAACGGCATCAGCTCGGGGG
>NW_004797622.1:360685-369348 GCF_000002075.1 Aplysia californica | reverse complement strand
GGGGGTCCTTACAAAGTTGACACCAACCATGAGGCTCTAAAAGGTTGGAGAAAAAAGAAAAGAAAAGAAAAGGAACTAAAATTAGAACATTTAATTATTTATAATTTTGATTGGTCAAAATTGTTGTTAATAAACAATTGGCACCCCCTGGGGCCGTGCTACTGACTGACTGTCTTCGGGCCATTCCGAAAGGGGGGACATTACATTTAACCTGTTCTTATGAACAGTAAAGAAAAGTAAAGTTGTTCCCGCATCCGATCCGGACATTGGGGATTGCCTTGTTAGTGAAACAACTTCCTGGGCCTTCAGCATATATAGTGGTAGGGTGGCCAGTTCCATTCCACGCCGCCTTTACTTCCTCAACTCAAAGTCAGGTACCCATTACTGCTGGGTGGGCAGGAGAGGGCAAAAAAAAATCATCCGAGTCCGAACCAAGGCTCAAACCCGGACTTTCCGCTTCGGAGACGAGCGCACTAACCGCTCCGCCACTGCACCCTTATTCACAGTAGAATTGTAAATTGAAATGGACTGATTCATCAATGTCATGCTCATAACTTTCATAACTGCACTGAACTGCAACAGGGAACTGCTGCTGTTTCATTTTAGGCCAAATTTTAGCTGACGTCATTTGTGAACGGTTCCTAAGAGTAAGAAGATTGAGAGGAATGTGAGTTTAGAGAGTTCTAATTTCTTGTCCAAACTTTCTTCTTTACCTCTCATGTTTTGTAAGAGATGTAGCTAGTCACAGCAATGAAAAAACAATACAGTAAAATACTAGGCGTATAACTACATCTGCTTTCAAACGTAATTTTCAAGCAAATTACTAACAGAGTTAACTCAAAAGAATACTTTTTGACATTTTGGCTGTAACCATTAGGTCAATAGGTTATTCAGGAAAACCGCACAATGGAGATAAACCTTGATAACATGAACTTCTAGTTCATGGGACCAGAGAATTTGTTCGTGTTAAGCAGATTTCGGGTTAAGGAAATTTGCAATGGACAGAATAAAGGGAGGGGGGGGGGGAGATTCCGATCTCAAATCCCTTTGTCAACTTTGTGGCAGCAGTGAAAGACATAAACATAAATATAATGATCAGCTGCACTTGCAATCTGATGTGGCACACATATATATGACTTTTGACTTGAATTTGTCCTGTGATCTGACTTTTTAAAAATCCGTTGAAGTCGAAATGAACTTATAAGTAACTTTTTTAAAACCACAATACAGTCTTTTCACAGCAAGACTGTGAGGGGGAAAAACCAGAAAGAACATAAAACTATTTACATGATGTAATTTAATAAACGGTGGGAAGGAAATCCTGAAAGTGGGAGACACAAAAATGTAGACCTAGATATGGGGAGTAAACCATTATATCAATATCAGTCAGACATGTGTAGTGTAGAGACAACACCCTTGCAGTTTTAAACTTTCAACAGTGGCAGCAAGGGGCCATAGCCTATCTATCATCAGTGTCATTATACCACAACAAATGTTTATGGAACATCATTTTTTTTATAAAGTTTTGAGATTATTAAACTAAAGAAAAAGACAGCACCCATATCTGAGCTAGATCAGATACTTTTCAATCTGATCAAAAAAATATAAGTGAAATAATGAAACAGAAAAAACTAGTCTAGAACGCACATATAATATAGCGAAATGGTGAAACACGAAAATTCTTTTGTTATTATGTGTACAAATTTTGCTATACTAAAACTATATGTGAGGCAGCGTGGTGGAATCAGGCTCTTGTCAATTTTTGGGTTTATTGAGTTATTGGTATCATCTTAAAGCTTGTTCATTTGTCTTGCTTTCAATGAAAAAATAACCCATCCATCTTCAATAGATTGAGATTTTTTGGATTGAAGGAGGTGGGAGTCACCTGATAACAATGGAAACTGTAACTTTATATTTTTGTGCCTTTAATCAACGTTTTCGGTGAAATCCTCAAAGGAATGTGTTTTGTAAATGGACATAAAGGGTGTTGAGCCAAAAAACAAAAATTTGATAAAAATTGCTAAGCAGGGAGAATACTGCTGTTTTCTTCGATTTCATTATTTTGACGAGAGCCTGATTCCACCACGATGCCTCACATATGTACAGTGCAGCCTCTCTATAACCTATACCATAACGACCTTCGTCGATATAAAGACATCCTCTGAATGGCGACATGGTGTCCAAGTCCCGATTTTTTCCTTATACCAATAAATTAGTAATTTTTGTTTGCCTATCTTATAACGACAACTCTCTATTACGACATTTGGGGGGGGGGGGGGGGGAGATGATGTCGTTATAGAGAGATGCACTTACGTTGTATATGTTTAACATTTTTTTAAAATACATCATGTATAAAAGGAAAAATATTTTGACCTTAAACTGAGTCGCGGGTGATTGTGGAATGTCATTGACAATATATCATGTCATAATAAACTGTAGATCTATTTAGCGCTGACACTGACTCAGCCTAGGAGGACCATTTCGCCGAAGAAGTTGACCAGCTCCCCGCCTATATTTCAATTAGATATCTATATAAGTACAAAATGATGATGTAGTATAATTATATTATAATACATTTCATCAGTCATAAACAAAGTTCAGGACAGGCTGTGAAACAACTAGCAGACTTCCAAAACATTTTTTTTACCGGTAATAAAAACATAACATTGACACTCAGCTGCAACCATCCAACAAAAATAACACAACAAAAAAAAAAAGAAAAGGTCTTGGTCTTCACACAGACCTTCCAAACTTATTCATCTCTAAACCATTAGTAAGGTCAAGCATGCGGCCATAAAATTCAAGGTGTACAACATGACAATTTTAAGGAAAGGAATATGGAAAACCGGATTCTTGTGCTGCCATAAAAGAAACAAACAGCACATAATTCATTAATGTTTGCAGATTTGAAGCTTAAAAAGTGAATTTCAGGATACAAGACTTATTGATGTGTCTAACAGTTACAAAAACCTGCTGTACAAACAGAGTATACAGTAGTTGTGCTCCCATCAAACTGACAAATGTTACATTGATAAAAGCACAAGGTATTAAAACAGTAAACAACACAAGAAAACATTCCAGTTATCTCAAACGCTTTTTGAGAAGAAAAAAAAACCTGTCCTTTTCAAACCAATGATTTGTTCACCTTTGATGAACTCCCAAATTAACCAACAATGGTGACTTTATTGAGATTTATGTTAGCTGTTAACTAATCTTGAGTCATAAACCAGTCTATGCCGGCATGCCATTTATTGACAGTGTTTTGAGCTGACTTGGTACGACCAGTGGCAATAGTTGTTTCCACTGCTTGCTACTATAGATAGATACTATCCTGTCTCGCTAAATGAAGGGAAATTTAATCATAGCAAAAAAACAGAGAAGAAAAAGTATGAAGGTAGTGTTTTCTGGTCTTTTATCTTTTACTTGAACACAAATCAAAATTATAACATCAAATTATACCTTGCAGATTTTTTCCATTCCATCACAAAATCACAAAGTACATTTGTGAGGCAGCGTGGTGGAATCAGGCTCTCGTCAATTTTTGTTCATTTAGAGTTATTGGTATCATCTTAAAGCTTGTTCACTTGTTTTTATCTAGATGGAAAAAAAATCCATTTATCTTGAATACAAGTCGAGATATTAACGAATGAAGGCGATGGGGTCACCTATTTTCAGAGGTAAAATTAGTGAGAAATGGCCGCCAAAGATTAGTTATTTCCCTAGCTTAAGAGTCCGTGGTAACTGAAAATTTACATTTTGTGTGCCTTTAATCTTCGTTTTTCAGAAAATTCCTCACAGAAATGAGTTCTTTAATGGGCATGAAAGGTGTTGAGCCAAAAAACAAAATTTGATAAAAATTAACAAACCTGCGGAAAAATGCAAGTTTCTTCACTTGGATTTTTTTGACAAGAGCCTGATTCCACCGCGCTGCCTCACATTTGTAGTCCAAACCACCTCCCTTTCAGAGCATTTAGGCCCGCAGGACTGACCATCGTTTGAGGCCACAAAAGCAGTCTGTGTAAGTGTAGCTCTAGAAACATTTTAATTCACTGAACTTGATGCACAGGGGTGCATTGTTTAGTTAATCTACACACACTACAAAAAAGAAAATGGAACTGGTACATTAAACATTTTCTATCTTTTAGGCACAAATGAAACGACAACAATTATTGAGCATCTCTACAAAAGTTGATAATACCAGATAAAAGGAAGAATCTTCAATTTCTTCAACAAAGGATTAGACGGAGCCAGTGTATTTATGAACCCGCAACACATGTCGTTTTAGACTGGCTTTCAGACTTGCCTTGTAGGAGCAGAACTGGCACAAAAAAGGCTTAACTACTTCATGAACGACCATGTGTTTTCTCAGATTGCACGGATACTTAGTTGAGTAGTCACATTGGCTGCAAGAGTAGCCCTTCACATTAGAATGGACTTTCATGTGCAAAGTTAGAGTGTTGCGAAACTTGCAGGTATACTCACAAAGATTACAACGAAATGGCTTCTCGCTGGAGTGGTTCTTCATGTGGCGTTTTAAATCGCCACTCTCGTGAAAGCTTAGAGAGCACTTGGGACATTTGTGTGTCCTGGCATTAGAATGTCGCAGTAGGTGGCGCTTTAGCAGAGGCATGGCCCTGCAAGTGAAATCACACGAATCACACATGTAAATGTTCTCACCATTATGAATTTCCAGGTGTTTTTTGTATTCTCCCTTGTCCTTGCAGGAATATGTGCAACGCCGGCAAAAGAGTGTGTCTGCACTGCCGTGCTCAAGCATTGCATGAACACGAAGCTCACACATCTCTGCAAAAGAAGAGTCACATTCTCTACACTTATACCTTGAGTCTCTTTTGGCATGCATGTTTTTTACGTGCCTTGTGAGGCCATACGGATCATTAGAGGAATAGGCGCACATGGTACACTCATATTTCTTCTCCTGACTGTGGGTGCGCATGTGCTTCTTGAGGTAGTGATCCGTCTTGCCCCTGTAGGAGCAAAATGGACATGGATATTCCTTCTTGTCTATATGAGTGAGCATATGCCTCTCAAGGAGATGTTTGTCTGTTGTCCGGAAGCCACACTGGCTGCAAAGAAATGGTCTTGACATAGCTTTATTCCTCATTTTGAACTTTGAATCATTTTCTCCATGCTCTGGGGACTGCAAATGATCTGAATATTCTTTGGAAGAAAGTCCAGAAAATTTACATTTGTGGCAAGTGAAAATATATCCTAGGTTGTGCTTCTCAGTAGCATGCAATTTTAATTTTCTTTTCAAGGGACACTGAAAGTCACACACGGGACACTGATAATATTTAGCTCCATTAGCAGCTCGTCCTTTACTCTTACTATCCAAAGAAGAGACATAGGCATCTGAATGAGATAATTTATGCAGTTCAAGAGTAATATCTAATTTGAATGCTTTGCTGCAAAAAGGACACTTGAAAGGAAAATTTGGATCAAAAGCTGAAGCAGAGGTGTCAAGAACATCTTTCAAGTCTCCAGGTTCAGATTTTAAAGGAGATAGCTGCTTGTCGGCCACTGTGCTTGCATTAGCTTCTGAGCCTAGCTCATGGGATATTGACTCTTCTAGGTCTAATGACTTACTTTTCTCATTTCCTTCACCAGCAGAGTCCCCAACAGAGGAAAATTTATCACTGGGCATATCTTTTTTACTGAGAAAGTCTTTCCCAAACCCTAGTATAGAGATGTGTTTCTTACTCACACTCCCACTGTTCTGTGTTTCTCTCAGTTCACAAGGTACAGATTCTTCCTCTTTGATGCAGTTTGATATTTCTGAGGTCTCAAAAGTCTTTGAGTCTACAATAAGGCCATCTTTATTATCATCAGCCTCATCCCCAATAGGAAGATATTTAGTTGGTCTGATGTTACCTAAAGTAGAGATCCGACGCCCTTTTAAAAGTCCGTCTGGTTCCTCCTCTTCAGGTTCCATATTGACTGGTGTCACTCCAGACATTTTCAAAGCATCCACTTCAACTCCATTAGAGAGAACCTCAACTTGTGATGGTGCCTCACACACGTAACCTCCCTCAACAAAGTTCTGTCCATCCAGTTGCAAGACAATTTCGCCTCCATCCCCTTGCAGCTGCTGATTCACCAGATTCCCATTAACGACAAACTCTTGGCCTACACCTTCCTCGTCAATGAAGAGAATTATGGTTTCTTCTGCCATTTGCACAGTAGACCAGCTTGGGTCTTCACAGACTGTATCTGTGAATAATTCAGAAACATTCAGTATTATAAAATCATAAAATTGAGCAGGAGTTGACCTTACATACAAGACACAAATTCAGCGTGCATCTATCCTTGGTTAGAAATAGCAAACTCAATATCTACAAATCGGAACACTTTTCATTAGGGGAAGAGACAGGGCTTCATGCACAGTCACAGTTACTTGCTGGATAGGGGCAGCGAGTGTAAGTACAATCAAACTAGCCATGAAGGCCACCTCTATAAGATGATCACCTGTACAAACGGCTACTTTCCATTTCCCCCCTTGTGTTTTTTCTATATAATTTAACTGTGTAAAGCGGGCACCTGTCCAATGTGGTCGCGGCCACCATATTTCAACATACAAGCCCTGTCACACCAAACAATCCAACCGATCATGTTGTGTAGGGCCCTTCTGCGGTTGACCAATAAGTAACAAATTTTCAGCTGTTGGTGAGGTAAGCATGTGATCCCTCATAACCCATAAGCCCCACCCAAAACTCATACACAAATCGTTAGTGAGACGAGTCGTCACTGTTTACCCAGTCTGTTACAAAGTAACAATGGACGTCAACATGAACTTGTTGCAGAAGCATCGTTCGTTCTCCGAGTGGTGGCGACCCATGTGTTTATTTTACCATAGCCCTCGCTCCTCCTTGTCTGACACATTTAGTTTTATTGTGACCCTTGCACAAAAGCAGCAACAAAATAAATAAAAAGAAGATAAAAACCTAGCGCAAGCAACAACAACAACAACTATAACGACAACATTAAGGCGACCTCAGAAAGGAAGGGTTTGTTTTCTTCATCTTGATCAGTCCTCCCTAAGACGGCCACCTGTCTTATTCCACCACTTTTCTCCTAGACAATGGGTGGCCGTCTTACACAGGTTCGACTGTAGTACTAAATGTTACAAAAATAAAGATAATTCATTTCTTTTAAACACTGCTATTCACCATAAAAACAAAAATATGCAGAGATCTGGCTTAGAAATGAATATTGTCTTATTAGGATTTGGTTGCACAACTCAGAACAACCAAAGAGTATCCAGGGAACACAGTCAGGCATGTTAATGAGAGTATAAAATCTCTGTAGTAGTAGTACTTTGTGACAAGTCTTCACATTGCTGTAACTTACAGAAAGGAAAAGATGGACATGAGTTAAGCATTTAGTGAAGATCCTCAAGCCAAGACATTCACGTAAGTTGGTAGAGGCCTTTTTATTTCCAAGTACAAAGTCTCTGTAGTAGCCTACTTTCTGAAAAGTCTTCACAATGCTGTAAATTACAGTAAGGAAAAGATGGACATGAGTTTTGCATTTTTAGTTAGTGAAGATCCTCAAGCCAAGACATTCACATTTGGTAGGCCTTTTTATTTTCATGATGGATCTCTACGAAAGGACTCCATTTCTAAGACAACTTTCAGCCTGCTAGTGTAACTGAAAGTGATTGGCCAGCAGTGTGGAAGTTTGCTGTTCACTAGAGGTGGGCGAAGACTCGATTCCGGAACCGATCTCCACGATTTTTCCTTTTTACGTGAACCAACTGTTACCAGTCCATTCAATCATAAAAATCATCTTTAAAAAAAAAAAAAGAAATTGAAAGTTGATACTTCGCAGTGTTCCAAAATCAAGGTTATCCTAAATCCTGAAGACGTTCGCGGAGCCAACCAGATAACCAGCGGAAGAAATCACTTTATTAGAAAGTAAGTAATTGGGTTCGGAGTCGATTCCTACGATTCCTAGCTTTCAATAATCGGGAACCTAGCCGCCCAGCACTACTGTTCACGTCAGGAGAAGTTTGAAAACTTTTTTTTCTCATTTTCACACCACCAGTGTTCTGACTTGGACAAATGTTGAGTGTACACGTGTGTGTGTGTATGTGTGTATGTGTGTGTGTGTGTGTGTGTATGTGTGCCTGCATAAATATATGTGTGTGGGTGTGTGTGTGTGGGGGTTTTTGGGGGGTTTTTTGGTAAGTCTTTTACGGCACTCGGAACTGCATAAATAAAGTTGTATGAGCGCGCTGGACACATTTCATTAAATTTTTTCAATTGGTAGGAAATTTTGAATTTTGCCCAGGTAGCGGGCAAAGCCTACTCTTATCGATTTTAGACCACCAAAGGATCTTTAAAGTGCGTAACTTGCACACGGGCCCTCCGAGATTTTTCGCTCTTGTTCAAGAAGGCTATGTGTAGATCTTTCCTACCAGAAGATCAGGGGTGTTGCTGAAAGACAGCAGTAAGAAGGAGCCAAGGAGTAGCAGTAGAAAGGCTGCAGAAAGAGTCAGGAGCCCAGAGGAGGGGGCAAAGGAGGTGAGGGCTGAGGGGGTGGGGGCAGAAAGAGGAGACAAAAGTAGATGACAGAACATTGCTAGAGCAGGAAAGGAGGTGGAAGGAGACAATTTTAGAGAAGAAAATTTTTCTGTCGCAACCCGG
>NW_004797622.1:358855-360439 GCF_000002075.1 Aplysia californica | reverse complement strand
AATCTTTTTTTTTTTTTTTAAATTTTTACTATCACCCGCTTAAAAATCCTGCTTTTACAAGAGTAGCAATCAAGAAACCCTATACAACTGTATTACACATTAAAACTTACTTTTTAAATTTCTTATTTATTAATATGAATCAATCATAAGTGTACAAAGGACAACTATGAATTCATCTTCAATGCAAGCAGCAATATATCCCACAACAATGTAGTGTAGTTCCTAGTCTACAGTTATTGTCATTCCACACTCTGATCCTATCCTGATTCCACACTTCTGAGAGCTGATTCAGAATTACATTGGGTCATGAATTAAGGACATGGTTTGAACCTTTCTCATTGTTTGCAGTGGTTCCTTCCTGAGAAAAATAGAGCCATTTGCATGTCACTTTATGAGGCACTCTTGAAGAGTGGTTGCGGTTGACATAGAGGAAAACTCTATACTGTCAAGCGCACGTACAACACAGCATAATCAGCGGAATATACAGACATTTTTCCGTTTCCTACGAATCTCGAAGTCGTAGAGGTATGGAACACAAATCATGTAGCCTATAGTCTATGTATTCAACACACACAAAATTGGTAGGATGCGGAAATCTTTGCATTATATATGTGATGTATGAATTTCATTATGTACACATAGCTAAGTAGAGTCAGTTACTAAACCCTGAATGGGAGCATTGGTGGATGAATGAATTAGTTACAGAAAAGAAACCAATCAATCATTCATTTAACGGAGTGTCTACGTACACGGTAACCGGGCACCTAGTCTCAGTATCTACGTACACGTTGGTAACTGGGCACCTAGTCTCACTTAGACTCAGTATCTATGTACACGGTAACCAGGCACCTAGTCTCACCTAGACTCAGTATCTATGTACACGGTAACCGGGCACCTAGTCTCACCTAGACTCAGTATCTATGTACACGTTGGTAACCGGGCAACTAGTCTCACCTAGACTCAGTATCTATGTACACGGTAACCGGGCACCTAGACTCAGTATCTACGTACACGGTAACTGGAATGAAAAGATATCAATATTTGTCCTGTGCTGTCACTTGATGAAAAAAAAAGAAAGTCATAAAAAAAATTTTTTTTTTAAATGCATCTTGTCGGGCTCGCCATCGTGACCAGTCAGTGAACCTGCTTGTGTGCATCACATTGCAAGTACCGGTTGGGGTCACCAAAGTTCATTCAAAGTCTGTGTGCTGCGAAGTATAAGGTTCCGGAATGGGGGAATTATTGACTTTTTTTAAAGTATAGTCGGGGGAGGGGTGGGGATGAAGGCAACACCAGATGACAAAAACTGAACTTGGAGTTCTGAACTGCCCGGTTACCCTGCTGTAGATCTACGTGACACTGAGACTAGATCTACATGCCCAGTTACCGGTTACCGTGTACGTAGATATTGAGGCTAGGTGCCCGGTTACCGTGTACGTAGACACTCCATTATTTTTTTTTTAATTTGGGGGTTCAGTTAGTAGAGTATGATCCGAAGCAGGCCTACCCCAGCAAGCTAGTTAGATCTACTTACTTACTTTTTTAAAGAAGTAATAAGTAAACTAAACCAGTAACGGCAATTTT
>NW_004797622.1:355558-357725 GCF_000002075.1 Aplysia californica | reverse complement strand
TGGGGGGGGGGGTTAAGGGGGCATGCTGAATTTTATCCTAATTTGATGTTTATTAGTTAGGTTGCATCCCTACTCTTTGTGCAGCCTATTTCAAATAGTATTTGGTCATCAAGACTTCTGGATTTCTTCTCTGGATGCAAACAAATGGATCGTGGACTTTAACGAACGGAACTACAAGATCACCCAACACAGTACTAGTACTAGGCTAGATATCTAGATCTAGATTCTAGATCTATAATTTAATATCTAGATCTAGTAGACTCTATTCTATATAGTCAATATATATAGACTATAAGCTTTTCACTTCAACATCAAACCAAGAATCTACAAAAGGACGTTGTTTGAAAATATGAAGTCAAGTCTCTGACGTTCAATTTTATCCGTTTAAAATTTATCATCATGATCACCACCAATGTGTAGGCCGTTTATGAATTGCTACTGTTATCATTTTAATTTTAATTGGTAATAATTACGAAAAAAATCCTCGAAGCATAGATTTAGATGTCTTCTAATTATTATTTCGACTTACGACAAAAGATTTGTAGAAATCACACACAGGACACTTTGACTTGTCCAACATGTCGGGCGGATTATCCCGAAGCCGCCTTTCCACGACAGGTTGGAGAAACTAAAACCCCACTTTCCCATTCAAAATACCCTCCTAATAGATCATGCCACATGCTACCAAACAAATTTTAGGCCTAATTCTAATATTTCAAATGTCATATGATGTCTGAAATCATTTATATTGCACTTCTTTTTTAACAATATATTATACTCACAAACTAACGATTATTGTGATTCCTCGTCTTTCCGACAAATTTGAACCGGAACTGCAAATCTTGACCTGGAACATGGGTATCGGTACCGATACCTGCTCTAAACATCGATACCTATACGTTATAAATTTATCCCAGGGCTGCCAAAGCAAGTGACTTTAGGGCCTTGAGAATTATTTTTTTATCAAAACTGATAAGTTTTCCTAGGAGAGGGGGGGGGGGGGGGGGTGAGGGGGCAAGCGTTTGAAATGAATCTAGTGATTTTTTAACAAAAAGAGAGAAGCTTTTCATGAAATCTATCTAGTGATTTTGCAAAATCCTCATCGGCAACCCTGATTCATCCTCATTTTAGTTAGTTTTAGTAGAGGTTTTACGGCGCTCACAATAACTGCATATGGTCATATGAACGCCAGAAGATTAGAGGTGTTACAAGAGAGTAACAAACATAAAAAAGAAGAAGGGGAGATACGGACGATAGATGTTTCATAGGAAAGAAGAAGCAAACCACACCAGAGCGCCCGCCAACCACTTATCCTCATTGGTTTAATTTAAAGTTGCTAAAAAATCTGGTAAATTGAATTGCCTTTTTAGAACTGTTGTGTTTTTATTTTCCAATACTAATATTTTCTGCAAAGTTGACTTTCCTCCCGTACTTCACTTAGTTTTTGTTTTTATTCTCATACTTGGGTATATATTTCTCTCTCTCTCTCTCTCTCTCTCTCTCTCTCTCTCTCTCTCTCTCTCTCTCTCTCTCTCTCTCTCTCTCTCTCTCCTTTACAAATAATTTGTTTGAGTCTCAGCAAAGAGTCTACACAACAAGAGGGGCCACTGCTCTCTTTTGTTTGTTTTTTTGTAAAGTGTTCTACGGCGCTCGCAACTGCATACTGCTCTCTTTGAGCCAATTAAAAAAGTGTCCTCAAAATTCGGTGGCGCCCTCTTCGCACTTTTTGCGAACAGAGTTATCCTACTTGAGTGTAAAAAATTTAAGTGAAACTAGCAAGTTTTTTAATGAATTTCGGAAGAACGCTTTTTTAAAATTGGTAACCAAAAAACCTCTTCCGGAGGAAAGGGTGATTGTTTTCTTCGTTTAATTTGACTTTAGAATGAAAATCTAGAGGTCATTAAAATAAAATAAAAAATAAAACTCCACACTGAACGAACCCGAACTGCTGATGAACAGCAGTCGATCTGCCCACGCAAGGAGGTGCTATTCCTATTCTTTTTCTGGAAAAACGAAAGAGAGTTTCAAATCAGACTGCAGCGCCATCTGAAGCGAAGAGCGGACTTCCGGCGGACACTTTTTTGGCTGAGTGGCCCATCTTGTTATGTACTATCTTTGGTCTCAGCTAAATCGTCACAACTTGTCTAGACACGATTACCTAAATACT
>NW_004797622.1:353241-354390 GCF_000002075.1 Aplysia californica | reverse complement strand
ACTTTTTTAATTGGCTCAAAGAGAGAAGTGGCCCATCTTGTTATGTACTATCTTTGCTAATAGCAAAGGCCACCTCCAAAGATAGATCTATTTTCTAACCTAGATTAAGTTTGTTCATTGGTTGTTGAGAAAGGAAGCACAACATGTAGCCTACAACATGTAAAAGGCACAGGAGGCACTCCACCAGCAGCCAATGTTCAGAACAATTCAGCCATCAATATTCACATATTACTATCATTTTAGTCCTTAGAGATCTCACATATTATACAACATAATATTGTCTCAGGTGAAAAAAAAACCCACATTAGAACAAGAGACTGCAGGATAATCAACCCAAATTTCAGAGACAGCCTGTAGGTTAAAAATTGAAAGTTGAACTTCCAAACGACGTTGGGTAGATTATTAATTATTTGTAATTATTATAATTATTATTATAATTATTATTATTATTATTATTATTATTATTATTATCATCATCATCATCATCATCATTTTTTTTATAATTATCAATTTATCTTTTTAATAACCAATAATAAGTAATCCCTACCGTGTTCACTATTAAACTTTTTAAAATATAGTAATTATTTATTTTCATTCTTATTTACACTAATTTATTATTATACAGAATCATGTTTTTGTGTGCGTGAAAGCCTCTTTTTTTAATTCTTGACTTTAAAAAAAAAATGAGCCGGTGTATTTTACAATAATCCTAGTTTTGTACGTAGCCTTCATAATACAATTAAAGGCCTACAATGTTCTTTTTTTTAGCAAATAGTTCTTTTAATAGAGTATTTTACTCTCCTGTAGCGTACTGTGGAGTATACAATTATATGATTTGATAAGATTTGGACATCATCCAATATCTTGAAGTGAAAACACTTGTGAAAGGTAAATAGAAAAAATAATGTGACAACATACTCATAGTATTATAACATAATCTAAACCCCAGTAATACGTTTTGGGGCGTCACGGACTACCACTCCCTTGTATACATCAAGCATGATTTTGTACAATGAGGAAAATGCGTCGAACAGCGGAGGGTGGTTCAGGCTGAGCACCAACAGCGCAGCATGAAAACGGCGGCCAGAAATCTACTCGATGTAGGACAACGATTTTGTCCGACCTAGGCCAGCTTTTGCCGCTGCAGGC
>NW_004797622.1:350067-353141 GCF_000002075.1 Aplysia californica | reverse complement strand
AATTCCTCACAGCGAATCGGCGATCGCGAAGAGGGAGTTCCGCTTCTATAAGTGTAGAATTCTGTGATCTGCTCACGCAAAGAGGTGCTATTCCTATTCTTTTTCTGGAAAAACGAAAGAGAGCTTCAAATCAGACTGCAGCGCCATCTGAAGCGAAGAGCGGACTTCCGGCGGACACTTTTTTGGCTGAGTGGCCCATCTTGTTATGTACTATCTTTGGTCTCAGCTAAATCGTCACAACTTGTCTAGACACGATTACCTAAATACTTGGAAAAGTATAGTTGTATTTTTGTCTTTACTTATTACCCCCGGCGTATGTTACTAATAGCATTAGGTATCGAGGTATCGGTATCGAGGTATCAGTATCGATACCTTTTAAAAAAGTACTAGGTATCGACATTGATATCTAAATTGTGGTATCGGCCCATTACTAATAGCAAAGATAGTAAATAACAAGATGGGCCACTCAGCCAAAAAAGTGTCCGCAGGAAGTATGCTCTTTGCTTCAGATGACGCTGCAGTCTGTTTTGAAGCTCTCTTTCGTTTTTCCAGAAGAAGAATAGGAATAGCGCCATCGAATTTTGAGGACACTTTTTTAATTGGCTCAAAGAGAGAAGTGGCCCATCTTGTTATGTACTATCTTTGCTAATAGCAAAGGCCACATCCAAAGATAGATCTATTTTCTAACCTAGATTAAGTTTGTTCATTGGTTGTTGAGAAAGGAAGCACAACATGTACCGTACAACATGTAAAAGGCACAGGAGGCACTCCACCAGCAGCCAATGTTCAGAACAATTCACCGCTCAATATTCACATATTACTATCATTTTAGTCCTTAGAGATCCCACATATTATTCAACATAATATTGTCTCAGGTGAAAAAAACCCACATTAGAACAAGAGACTGCAGGATAATCAACCCAAATTTCAGAGACAGCCTGTAGGTTAAAAATTGAAATTTAAACTTCCAAACGACGTTGGGTAGATTATTAATTATTTGTAATTATTATAATTATTATTATATTTATTACTATAATTATCAATTTATCTTTTTAATAACCAATAATAAGTAATCCCTACCGTGTTCACTATTAAACTTTTTAAAATATAGTAATTATTTATTTTCATTCTTATTTACACTAATTTATTATTATACAGAATCATGTTTTTGTGTGCGTGAAAGCCTCTTTTTTTAATTCTTGACTTTAAAAAAAACATGAGCCGGTGTATTTTACAATAATCCTAGTTTTGTACGTAGCCTTCATAATACAATTAAAGGCCTACAATATTCTTTTTTCAGCAAATAGTTCTTTTAATAGAGTATTTTACTCTCCTGTCGCGTACTGTGGAGTATACAATTATATGATTTGATAAGATTGGACATGATCCAATATCTTGAAGTGAAAACACTTGTGAAAGGTAAATAGAAAAAAAAATGTGACAACATACTCATAGTATTATAACATAAACTAAACCCCAGTAATACGTTTTGGGGCGTCACGGACTACCATTTCTTTGTATACATCAAGCATGGTTTTGTACAATGAGGAAAATGTGTCGAACAGCGGAGGGTGGTTCAGGCTTAGCACCAACAGCGCAGCATGAAAACGGCGGCCAGAAATCTACTCGATGTAGGACAACGATTTTGTCCGACCTAGGCCAGCTTTTGCCGCTGCAGGCGGCCTGAACTCATTTGCTCTTACTTTTGTATGTCGGCCCGAAGTTGGCCACTCCGTAGCGGGTAGTGTCAGCCCGAGGGCGGCAGCCGACCTATCCATTATATGCCCATGGCGACCCTGTATTCTGTTTTATATCGGTTCTACGTCGGCCAAGCCGTCACGAATTGTAGGCCCCAGGGCGGCGGCTGACCCATTCATTATAATTATATCTCGATGGCGACCCTATGTCGAACCGCCGGATTTTTATCACCATTCCGTCCCCCCTCCATCCCTTCTCCCCCTCCCTCCTCCCCCTCCCTCCCCCCTCCGAGATTGACATAGCAACAGGATAATAAAAAAAGAGATAGAAGCAAAAGTTATGTGAAGAAAATCAGATTAAGTACGGTATGGTAATTGGAAGAAAAGAAGAGCTCAGAAAAGGAAGAGCACATACACAAGTGACAAAACTGTATAGAACTACATTGTAAATTACTATTAATATGTTTATTTACAAAGCAGATACAAGTTGGTCAAAAAACATAAAAAGTTGCATTGTTGGTGGAAGAAAAATTACCGGGATTACGTCCCTGTAGATACAATATTACCGGGATTACGTCCCCTTTAGTAACAGCATCACACATTCCTTTTCTTTTAATGCAGAGAATCGACCACCTGCAATGTGCTGCACATTTTTGTCATCCCATAACCGACTACGAGAAAAATAAAGCTATCGGTTGTGGTATTTAAGAAAAATCAAGTGGTATTTTGTCCTTACACTTATATTTGTACAGAAATATGTAAGATAACGCTGCGCGTTTTAACAATAATCAGTTTTTTGTCCTTCCTGTAAAATGTGCCTTTCGGCATGCAGCCGGTTTGTGAATAACACCGACGATATGCATTTTAACCAGGTGGTTTGCGCGTAGACTTTGCTAATTTTGAGGCGCTAATTACGAAAATGACAAAAGAATTTTAATCCGAACTCAAAATTAGAATATGTTTTTAGCTCCGGCGGGGGCTATCGCTCACGAGTCACGACCTGGCACGGCTAAAATTGAGCAAGCGGCTTTCCAACCGACACGTCCTTTTTCGGGCCGTGTCGTATCGTGTCTGTTGACACAGCCAAACGGACGTTCCACCGATTTCTTAATAAATAAACGGTGCTCCATTTCAACTACGACTTTCCGAGAGACGAACGGAATCGGGTCGGATGGAGTCAGTCACAGTGGACACGGGCCTAGGCGATCATAAATCAGGCAGCGCAGCCTAGGCGATCATAAATCAGGCAGCGCAGCCCAAGAACTACACACCTTGCTTGTGGCTTGGTGGGCTGGAAAACCGGCCCCGCTCCCAGGCTTCGGCCCCCCAGCAAGCAGTGACCTTCGTAATGATAGAAAAAGAATTACAACGGCAACG
>NW_004797622.1:344308-349617 GCF_000002075.1 Aplysia californica | reverse complement strand
TTTTGTCTTCTAAAAGTTGTTTGTAATCTGGGTATAGAGGTGACATACGCGATCGATCGGATCGGATCGGGTCGGGTCGGATCGGGTCGGTTTTACAAAAACAAATGCATTTATTTTCAGGCCTGCGAATCGTGCGATCGGGTGGTTTGCAGCCAATCACAGCAAGGCTGAGACACGTGTCCATGTTGACACTGAAAAACCGGTGGCGCCCTCTTTGAAAAATTTCAGACTTGGCGAATCAAGTTACCCTACTTGTGTGAAAAACAATAAAAGCGAAACTAACAAACTGTGGCATTCCTATTCTTCTTCTGGAGAAACGAAAGAGAGCTTCAAAACAAGGACTGCAGCACCACCTGAACCAATGCGCGGACACCTTTTTGTCAGAGTGAACTAGAGAGCAATCTTCTTATGAACGATCTTTGATAATAGAAAGTTATCGATGTAACTATTGTAACCATGTTTATTGGATTCCAGGCTGCTGCATCACTGCAACAGGGAACTGCGGAAAGGGGCCCTGGAAGCGGGAGAACATCAAAGCCGCGCACTGTCAGACCCGAGGCCTTTTGGACGATATCGATACAACTAGATTGCCGATGCCCAAAACAGTACCATCCAACAATTTAAGTACCCTCAGCGTTTTACTGGGCTTAGGGCCAGATATCATTTAATTTTTTTATTGAATGAATAGGCTTTTCAGGTATTAAAACATATCTACAGGACAGGGGTGTAGGGGCAGCATTTTCTTGCTCATTCAGGAAAACAATTGACGTTGTGAGACTTGTCCATCTGCGTACATTTGCTTGTAGCACATTATTACTTCTTTTTCGCGGAAATGCCTTTTTGTTTGGTTTGTGTTTTTAATTGCAACTTAGAAATGGTCTGGAAGTCTGCAGAAAGACGAATATACTATTATATTTGGATGGGGGCTGTACAGAGTAATTTTTCAAGGGGACTGTAGCCGTTGGGTGGAATCGGCATTCTAATTGTATCGATATAGTCAAAAAGTGCCCGGCTCTGATAGTGCGCGGCTTTGATACAGTGGAAACCTGGTATAACAGGGATGGTGGGAGTAGAGAAAATGTCCTGTTATATCCGATCCCTGTTAAATCAGAAATGCAAGGAAAGTAAGCATTTGTGGACTAATCCAGCTGTACTTATTCATTGGTAGTTGCCCTTGTCACTAGTATCCACGAACAGGGGTTTTGGCACCAACTTTCTCCTTGCCTCCTTAAACCATATCAGAAGAGCTTGGTCCAGAGATTATGCATCGGATAGTCTCATCTTCTTTCGATCCTGAGCAAACTTTCCATTGGAGTATGCTGCCACTATCTTCTCTCTATCCTTGATAATGGTGTGAATCGACCCTTGTGGAATGTCGAACTGACGACAAATCTCTGCCAGTAGAGCTTGCTTTTTGTCAACAGCCTGGATTATTTCGTACTTTTTGTCAACTGAAAGGCATTTTCTCTTGCGCTTAACATCGTTGGTGACACATTACGCGTGCGTGTTGCTAGGTTTCTGGCTAGATCGAGGTCTGCAGCACACCGCAGCCCTCTCTCGCTTCACGCTGCGTGTGCTCGCAGTGGCATGGCTTGCGTGGGCTTGCTCCATCAACACGTTACTCTCTCTCTCTCTCTCTCTCTCCCCCTCTCTCTCTCTCTCTCTCTTTCTCTCTCTCTCTCTCTCCCTCTCTCTCTCTCTCTCTCTTACTTTTTACACATTGTTAACGAGCCTTTGTTCCTGTTATAACCAGTAGGACTCTGATGAGGCCCTGTTATTGCCGATAACTTTTAATAGAGACAAAGAGTAGGAAAAAACGGGGATTTTAAAAATCCCTGTTATTACCGGATCCCTGTTATTACCGGGCCTGTTATATATGGTTTCCACTGTAGTTTCCCCTGGAAGCCATTGAGGTTAAAACATGCGACTACACAGAGAGCGTAAACCGGGCTACGATTGGCTGAACCTTTGACCCGGTTTCGGTCTCATGCCTTTGACCGTCTTCTCACTTCTCACAGCGGGCTTGGAGCGCTCACAGTGGAAGAAGAAGACGAAAAAGAAGAAGGAGGAGAATGAGGAATAGTTGAAGAAGAAGAAGAAGAAGAAGAAGAAGAAGAAGAAGAAGAAGAAGAAGAAGAAGAAGAAGAAGAAGAAGAAGAAGAAGAAGAAGAAGAAGAAGAAGAAGAAGAAGAAGAAGAAGAGGAAGAAGAAGAAGAAGGAGGAGGAGGAGGAGGAGGAGGAGGAGGAGGAGGAGGAGGAGGAGGAGGAGGAGGAGGAGGAGGAGGAGGAGGAGAACAAGAAGTAGATGAAGAAATAGAAGGACAATTTAGTAGTAATACATGTCACAAAATTGGGACTTTTTCGTTTGTTACCCTACCTTGGGAGAGAGTGAGAAAGAGAGAGAGAGAGAGAGAGAGAGAGAGAGAGAGAGAGAGAGAGAGAGAGAGAGAGAGAGAGAGAGAGAGAGCCAGCCAGTCATATAGAGGCTGCAAGAACGATGGGAAGCGACCGGAAGGGTCAAAGGACAGGCATCGACCAGGGCGCCATGTTTGACCAACGACAGCATCAACCAGTTCATCGTCAGACAGGCCGTGACGTCACGAATCACAACTGCAAACGGCACCAGGGACCAACTACGGTGACAGCCAATGTCCACGAGATCGAGGACCTTGTAAGGAACTGTATCCGTAGAGCCAAGTTCGCTTCTCGTGTCCCTGCCAGGCGCCCAAGGCACACACCGCACCACAAAGCAGCTGGCCGGGCGTGGTCTGCTCGCCATTCACAGTGGACACAATGTCAGTGGTACCAGGTGGTCTTCTCAGACGAATCCAGATCCAACCTGCTGCACCCAGACAGGCGAGCCCACGTCTGGAGGCGCTGAGGAAAGCTGTTCCACCCTGAGTGCATCCAGCAGATGGCGCCCTACGGTGGAGGGTCCATTCTGGTGTGTGGAGGCTTCTTAGCTCACCACAGGACCTCCCTGTACCAAGGAACAGGGAGAAAATCCTGCGTCCCCTTGCAGTTCCTCTCCTGCAGCAGATTGGACCCCAGGCTGTACTGCAGGACGACAACACCGCGCCACATCGCGCACGCATCGTGGGGGACTTTCTGCAGCAGTGAGCTGTCACCCGCATGGACTGACCAGCTTGTAGTCCGGATTTGAACCCAATAGAGAACATTTGGGATCACTTTGACTGGTGGTTAAGGGACAACCACCGTCCTGCACAAAACCTTTAACAACTCTTGGGCTGCCTCGTCCAGGAGTGGTAGAACCTACCGCAACAAGTTCTCCGAAGGCATACTCTGTCCATGGGTCGACGCTGTGCCGAGTGTTTGATCAAACGGAGTGGCTACACCCACTATTGACAATGTTCATTAAGAACTATGGTTGTTCAGATTTTTGAAATCCGACCAGTGTGACTTAAACTCATTTTACATGAACTTGTCGTTTTTGTTGAAATCTGAAATTGTACACACTTGATCTAAAGAGTCGAAAGCATCTTTTTTGAAAAAATGAATACATTAGGTTAAACTGATCTTCAGTAAAGTTTCTTTGAATTTTTGTTCCTTGACTTTTTTGTGCGAGTTTATTATTAGTATTTTGCATTTAATTTGTAACTTATGACGTATGGGCCACTGGTCTCGAAAGTGAATGAAGTCAGATTCAATTCAATTCTCTCTCACCACACATACTCAAACACACATGTACGCACGCACGCACGCACGCACGTACGCACACATACACACACACACACACTACATACACGCACACACACACACACACACACACACACTCACGCACACACACCCATACACACACACACACACACACACACACACACACACACACACACACACACACATACAATTTTATTTAATCAAGTAAAATTCACAAAACTAAAAGCAATCAATACGTGTACCATTTGTCCGGACCACTTCTGTACATTTTATCTTCATGTCGGCCACCATCACATCATCACCATCAAATCATCTTCATGTACATCACAACAACCACCACCATAACCATCCAGTGGCAGTGGGAGGACCAGGATTTGGCTGGGGCTTAGGTTGCTTCCACTTCTTTACTACCAAAAAGCAAGCAATAAGAGCTCAACAGTGATGATTTTTTAAAATACAGTACTTACGGTGAGCCACGGTATTTTGAGAACCATTCAGGAGATTCGACTTTGTCTTCCATCTCTTTATTCTAAGTTAAATTCTTCTGGATGGCGGGGACTAAACCCTTTCACCCCGATTTTTTTTTCTATCTAATTTTCATCTAATGAAAACGTTTCCTGAAAAGTGTTTCCACGTGATTTATAACACTTAAATTTCAGGGGCACACATAGCACCTCAAATATTATTATTCCGTCTATGAGCTGGTTGTTTATGTCATGCGCTGACTTAGGCTCTCTTTCAAAATAAATAGTAATGGATTGGAGAGAAGAAGACCCTAGATCTAACCTTGGTCACGGCCCTAGAAGTAATGGTTTGTTTGTTTGTTTTAGTTTAGTTTTAGTGATAGTTTTACGGCACTTGCAACATAAAAAGATCATATAAGTGCCGGTTTGTTTGTTTGGTTGTTTGTTTGTTTCGTTAGTTAGTTTGTTTGTTGTTGGGTTGTTGTTGGGTTTTTTTTTTTTTGGGGGGGGGGGGGGTTCTTTAGGAAAAAATAATGTTTCAAAAAGATATATTTTACAAATAGCACAATAATGATCAAATCTAGTCATGAAAATAATATTGATAATGAGGATGATAATAATAATAATGATACTTATCTATTTTAAAAACAGTAAAAGGTTAAAACATAAACTGTGAAATAAATGGAATACGAAGAAAATCAGAAATAAGACTTGTTTATTGTGTTTCTGTACAACAACCAACTCCTCATCGGTTTATCCAGTCTGTTTGGTTTTTTACACATCCTGTAGACTCACATCCTACTTAAAACGTACAGGACGTCGTGACAAATTACTTGCTATGCTTTTGATAGAGGTTGAATTGCGTAACATGGAGATGAAACCAAGATCACTACGAAAACGCAAGCGGTGCAGGATTGCAAATGAAGACACGTAGCAAACCATACTTACCTGGCACGGGAGGCACCATGATCACGACGGCGGTCCTCCCAGGGCGAGGCCTTTCCATTGCACTCCGGTTTGGCTGACCCCTGTGGTCACCTCAAATGCGGGTGACTCGAGTGCGTAATTTTTTCGTATTCGTAGTGGGAACTGCATTCGCGCTATCCCCTGACATAATTCTTCAAAGAAAGTTCAGGAAAGGAAGCACAGCACACAGAAACACACAAA
>NW_004797622.1:342934-344208 GCF_000002075.1 Aplysia californica | reverse complement strand
ACAGCACACAGAAACAATAACATAACGAGCCCTGTGGCCGTAGGCCACATTCTGCTACTGTTTGTTCTGCACCGTACTTAAGATCATTTCAATTGATCCCTTTTAAGCACATGGGAGCTATCCCGAAAAATGCTGTTTTGAGAAAATCGAAGGCAACGTTTTTGCCCCTTTTTTCCGTTTCTTTAAAAGACCAGGAAAGTTTTATCGATATCTAAACAAATATTCACCCCAATGAAACCAAACTTCTCCTATAGGTAGGGCAATGCCCACTTTTGGTGTAGGTCAAGATTTCTGGAAACCCCCGAAATCTGGGTTAGCCCGCTTGTCCTTAAAAGCGACCAATTAATTGTGCTTCGGTACCAACCTGCTACGCTTCCTGACGTCCCGTAGAGCTCACTGTTGTCCACAATCACTGCGAACAAAATAATAGAAGTGAATAAACAATGACATACAGAAATCATATAAAGAAATTGATTTCAAATATGAAGTAGTTGAAATGTACAACCTGTCCCCGTGGTTTTATACACCCCGCATAATTTCGCAAAATTTGATCATTTTTTGCACAATTTCTGATTATTTTCCTTTCTCATTCTTTGTTAAAATTAATAGAATCGCATAATTTAACATTTTCGGGCTCAGTTTGCATAATTTCAGAACTTTCTTGCATAAAACGACGGGGACAGTACAACAAGTATTAGCAAGCAACATCTCACTGCACACCAAGATTCGACTCTTTAACTCCAACGTCAAGTCTGTGCTCCTTTACGGCTGCGAAACTTGGAAGCGAACAAAGACAGTACTGAATAAAGTCCAGACTTTGATCATCATTTGGGGTGTCGGTGGCCTAGTGGTTAGGCTCTCGGACTCGCAACTGCAAGGTCGTGGGTTCGAATCCCGTCAGGGACCCGACGGTGTGTCCTTGGGAAAGGCACTTTGCACAAAATTTCCTCACTTATTCAGGTGGAAATGGGCACCCAGCTATAGACAGTGAAAGATCCTGTCAGTTTGATAGTGTTTGAGTGCGTGAAATCCGCAGCTTGCACTGTATGCTTCCGCGGAAGCTGAGAATGTTTCTGAGAGTGTTCTCAGAGGGTCTGCTGAGGTAATAATAGTTGTAAAGCGCATAGAGCAAGCTCATGAGCATGGATATGCGCTATATAAATGCAATCATTATTATTATTATTAACAGTTGTATGAGGACATTCTAAGAATTAAGTGGCAGGATAGAATAAGAAATGAAGAGCTGTGGGAAAGGACAGGGCTAAAGGATATAG
>NW_004797622.1:338951-339423 GCF_000002075.1 Aplysia californica | reverse complement strand
AGAGAGAGAGAGAGAGAGAGAGAGATCTTTCCTACCTCTTCCGTCATGGTTTATTGTCGCATGCACTACTGACCACTTGAATAGCCGGTTGTGGAAAGTGGCCAAACACACTGTAGCAAAGCATTGACCCTATCCGTACGTCGTGTTTTACTATCGTATCCATACAACGTGGGGAACTCTGTGCCACCCCGTCGAAAGAGAAAATTTACTCGTTAATCCGATCCGCACGCTTTGCATAGCAGTCAGTCAAAATGAGTTTTTACATCATGTGTAGATATTATAGATTCTTGTAATTTATATTGTGAATACTCCTGAGGAGGCTCGTTAAGGGCGAAACAATGAACTTGTGATAACATTTTTGGAAACACTACCAGGTCTTAACCGTTTTAATATCTGCTTTATACAATGATGATGATGATGAGTTGCTACTGAGGAAGCCCACAGGGCGAAACGTTGAGCTATTAAACAAATT
>NW_004797622.1:330130-335238 GCF_000002075.1 Aplysia californica | reverse complement strand
GGTACCAGGCCCACAAGAAATAGCCACGTTAAAAAAAGCACGTTGTGAGATAAATTGTGTCACGACAAGGTGGAATCAGGCGCTCGTCAACTTTTGGGCGTGTGGAGTAATTGGTATCATCTGAAAGCTTATTTATTTGCTTTGCTTTCAATGAGAAAAAAACCCAATCTATCTTGAATAAAAGTCAAGATATATGTGATTGAAGGGGGTGAGGTCGCTTGATTTCAATGGTAAAATGTGCGAGAAAACGGCCGCCGAAGTTTGGTAACTCCAATAGCGAAATAGTCCTTGAAAACTGATAAATGACATAATGTGTGCCTTTAATAAAAGTTTGTCAATAAAATTCACATGGAAATGTGTTTTTATATATGGACATTAAAAGGGATTGAGTTTTTTTTTAATCGATAAAAAATGCCAAACTGACAGAAAAAAGCCTATTTCTACAGTTTCGTGATTTTGACGAGCGCCTGATTTCACCACGATGTCTCACAATTATTATGCTCCTTTAGGTCATCTCCATTGTTGTTAAATTATTATTGTAGTCTTCGCCATCTCATTTCGCTGCCTCAAAATTACAAAGTTCGATCTGACATTTTGACTCTTTTGTTTTACATGGACTAAGACCATGAGGTCAGAAACCGAACGTTCTACCTGCTAACTGCTATATCAAAATCATAAGATTGTTTGGAGTCGTTGTCGAGATATTCAAAGAATTGTATTCGAAAAAGCTTGGCTAATGTGAAACTCAAAACTTTGGACGTCAGAGTTATCAAAGCTCATTACGGAGCAGATTGTCATTTGTAATTCTAGGGTAACGAAGTATTAAAATTTAATTAAGTCGTCCTGGTCGTCGTGAAATTGTTGTCTTCACCATCGTCCATCATAGTTTTCCAACTTGTTGTGTCATCACTCGTCTCATTCCTGTCATAAACTGGTCGATGAATAAAGATTGTCATTGTCATTGTCATTGTCATTGTTTTAAGCCCCAGAGGGCTATCCCAAAAAATGCAGTTTTGAGAAAATCGAAGGTAAAGGTACGGTACTTGTTTATACCGGAACCTTCCGAAAACAACCGAAACCTCTCAAAACCACCTGAAAACCACGCAAAAACCTCCCGAAACCACCCACAACCTCCCAAAACCTCCCAAAACCTCCCAAAACCACCCGAAACCCCCTCAAAAGTTCTATGATATGATGTTATTTGCTATGCTATCTATCGCTCTATGGATAAAATATTCTGTCGGCTGGTTCTTGGTTCTTTTTATAAGAAAAAGGATGGTTTGAGAAATCTTTTTTTCAACTCCATTCTTTATTTTGTTTAAACTGATGAGCGACTGCTCAGGTTGCAATTAATAGCCTGTACTTCTCAGAAATTTAATCCAAGTGCAGGGCAATGCCCACTTTTGGTGTAGGTCAAGATTTCTGGAAACACCGATAATCTGGGTTAGCCCGTTTGTACTTAAAAGCGACCAACTGTCTGTCACTCCTTGTCTCAATGAGACATTCAGAAGGTATTTTTGATCATTTTCTTTTTTCCCTTTTATCTATCTCTGTTATACTCATCAATCGTTTTACCTCCTTTAACTTTGAACATTTCATCACTCGGTTGATTCCATAGAAGTTTCAGATTCTTTTCTGCTCTGGTCTTAAGAAGAACAAATTGAATTTTGGTAAGGATCACCTAATTGGCATCATCATCAGTTGTTTTTTTTTTTTTTTAAATAGAAAATATCATTTTGCATTCGCCAACTTTTTTCACATAGTCATGTAGATCTAACGAGTGTTTCAGCATCACACCTCACATCAAAGATATGGATTCTTTATCTTATAGTGCCTAAGCTCATTACTCCATTACTCTAGGGTGATATTTATATTTGCCCCCCCCCACCATAAAAAACCAAAAAAAACAAAAACAACAACAACAACAACAACAACAAAAATAACAACAAAAAGCAACAACAACAACGACGAAAAAAACCCGTCTGTTTTCTTGATATCCAGTTTGACTGATTAATTCACCGCGCCCCACTGACCAGCTTATCAAATGGATGGGGCAAATTGACCACTTTAGCTCTTTGGCAGAAATGTCACTATTTTGTCAAAAGTTTTGATAGTTTCTAAATGCCTATGGACAACTGAAATGTACTTATTTAATTGAGATTAAAACTTTTCCAAAATTAGTGATCAGTTAAGAAAGTTTAAGGGACTAGTCATCATCATAATCATTGCCTTTCTCACCCTGCACCAGGGTATAGGCCACGGACAAACACCTTCCACCGTTCTCTATCTTGGGCTAGCCTCTTGGTGTTATTTTAAAGGACTAGTGAAGGCACTAAAATCGAAACTAAACGGATGACAATCATCATCATCGTCATCATCATCATCATCATCATCATCATCATCATCATCATCATCATCATCATCGCTTTCTTAAATGCTCATTATTGTTGTCTAATCTCCATAATATACTAGGGAGCAAAAGAAACGCAAAATCCTGTTTACCTTTTCAATGGTGATCGTGTTCGTTTTCCATGTTTAACAACATAGGGGAATTTAAACACAAACTGTTTTCAGGCAATATGAAAGGATACGTGGGTCATCACTATGAATATCGTGGAATGTATTTTCAACTTCCGGTTGATGCATCAAAATGCTCGGAAGCGGTTTTGGCTACAATTAGATCGGATAACCGTAGTAGATCTCCTATACAAGGAAGCCACTAGGTTGTTAGTAAAACATAGCGGGATCTGCCTCCACATGGTTGTCTCTCCTAGGTGCGTATTTTAATTTCGTCCTGAAAATGGTTATTTAACTTTTATTCCATGCTAAAGGCAGGGTGAGGCTGCAGAGTGATGCCATGGTGTAGGAGGAAATCCCGTGTAACACGGGGAGAGTGCGCACAAGCATTATCTGACTGGAACCGAAAGTTATACTTCGTCTGTTTAGAGGGGCCTAAGAACTTGTGCTATGCAACGGGCAGCATGGATACCTTGACCTCAACCTTGGCCTTGATTTTGGAAGGTCATTGGTCCTATTTTGTGGTTCCTCGTGATTCTACCCCAGATCATGAGGCAATGCCCTTCCCAGCGGTTCCCTTCTATGACACAGTTGTCAGGATAATATTCGCCTTCCTCTTGATAAACTCGGAGGTCCCTGTTTATTGTATCTATGGAGAACAGGCATTCGTCCCAAAATGAGAATCATAGACCAGTCTTTCCGACGACTGTTGACATGGTGCTGGGCCCAGTTGAAGCGATTTTGGCGATGGTGTAAACTTCAATCTTCTTCTGACCATAGCTAAATAATCATCATGGGTAGAAGACAAAAGTTTACACCATTGATAGTTAGTATATCATATCCTCTTTGGAAATCAAAACTCGCCCGTCTTGCTTGTCTCCGACAACTAGAGTTATTGCCCCTTAATTGAAGCATGGGTGGTGCCTTCGAAACACTATCTAAATTAGTGAAAAGGGTGAAAAGTATTCTCCTGAGCTCCTGTGCGTTTCTTTAGCTCGCTAGTATAATCATCATCATCATCATCATCCTCATCATCATCATCATCATCATCATCATCATCATTGTAAACAGCAGAGAATAAAAAAGGGTTGAGACTTGTAGAGTTTTCAAGAATATTTTATGTACGTTCAACGTTTCGCCCGATACCTGAAGGCTACTCGCGTATTACTGGATCAAATTTCACACAATTTTACACTTATAAAAGCCATAGTAAGGAGTCTTAAACTCCGCAATCAAATTTGAGAAAAAAAGTTAAGTTTCCATCGCTACTGCGGCCATATTGGATTGTATTGACATGTTTTACGTAATGAATATCGCACTTATTTTTCATTGAAATAGATTTTTTTTTTGCATGCATTTTAGCAAACATTAGATCTACAAAATTGGCAGTTGAATTTTTCCTAAACGATTTTGAAGATTTTTTTAATGAGTTTTTTCCTGAGTTAGTGTTGAAGTTTGCAAAAAATCCGTGAAAATCCTCAGTCAAGACGCCACCAACAAAAATATATTAAAAATTCAACAGAAAATGTTTAAATATTACATCTTTTCCTCGTTCTATAAAAAATTCATGAAGATTGGATTTAAAAAAAGGGGAGTTATTCAAAAAAATATATATTATTATTGAAAACCGTGTTTTGAGAAAACGGGCGATAAAGAAAAATAAAAGACTGACTTTATGAGGAAATCGTGGCGACAGACATGCCAGTATTGGAAGAAATAAGGATTTAGGGGATTCTAATGCTACGAAGTAGTTGTAAGAAATAATGAAGAAGCTTAATATGCCTATAACTCAAAATCCATAATTTTCAACCGAATCGGGACTTTTGGGCGTCGATGTTCCAGTGGTTAGGCTCTCATCCGCAAAGTTGTCGGTTCGAATCCTATTAGGAGTCTGATGTTGTCTCCTTGGCCAAGCCAGTTTAGACAAATTTTCCTCTGTTCATCTATGAGGGAATGGCTACCCGGCTATAAACAGACATTGAAAGATCTCGTCAGTTTGTTCGTGTTTTAGCACGTGTAATTTACAATTGTACTGAATGCTATTTTAAAAAAGTAGCTTTTTCTCCCTAAAGACGACAGGAGGGTGCCACGAGTTGGCCTTTCTCATGTCTGTGTGGGTGGTTGGAGGGTGCCACCACACTTTGTTTATCTCTTTTACCTTTTTTTCTATCGCTTTTGAAAGATGCCCGTCGGTTGATAAGGATAGATTGGGAATTTCTTCCTCTTAAATATCGTTTAATGGAACGGTGTTAATGTCTTGCTTCTGTTAATAAAATTTCTTCTGGAGTTACTTTCTGTCTATCTTGGTTTTTCGGGGACTGACGAGCCGTTGAGGCTCTCTTGGTCTAGAGGTTACGGTGGGCGCCTCTCTTTCAATAGGTCCCGGGTTTGAAACCTGACAGCGGCGGAAAGTTTTCGCCTCTAAAATGTTCTCCTTTCACCTTCTTCCCTGTTCTCAGTGTTCTGTCGTCTGCTTTTGTCTCCATTATCTGCCCCCTCCTGCACCCTCCTCTTTGCTCCTGCTCTGGGCTCCTGACTCCTTCTGCGGCCTTTCTACGGCTACTCCTTGTTTCTTTCTTACTCTGCTGTCT
>NW_004797622.1:327242-328795 GCF_000002075.1 Aplysia californica | reverse complement strand
CCAATAAGTCAGTGTCCAGTTGTCTTCTTTCATTATTCTTAGTGACCACCCGTAAATGTCGTGAGTTGTCTTCGTCCTTTCGAGTGATTGCCCTTGTCAATGCTGTGAGCTCTTCAGTGTCTCTTCCGACCAGAACATGTGAACAGAGTATGTGTCCGTTGATAAGTATTAGGGCCCATGTCCACTGCGACGGACTCCAACCGACACGATTCCGTCCGTCTCTCGGAAAATCAATAACATTAGTTGAAATGGAGCACCGTTTATTTCCTAAAAAATCAGTGAAAAGTCAACAGACATGACACGACACGCCCCGACAAAAGACGTGTCGGTTGGAAAGCCGCAAGCTCAATTTTAGCTGGGCGGGTTCCATTATGGCGGAGACAAAATTTTTGACTTGGTCAATATGCTACCGGAAAAAGACAAGGACTTAAAGTCTTTCAAGCTCTCATTGCAAGACCACCTTACCCAAAGAGTCAATGTCATTTTTGAGTCTTTCAAGTTTAGAAAGATGCAGCAACAGGAAGGGGAAAGCGTACATGAATTTTACGTTCGACTGAGGGGCCAAGGCCAACTTTGCGAGTTTACCGACATTGATCGAGACATTTTGTCACAACTAATAGAGGGAGTAAATTCAAGCAAATTAAGACGACGAGCACTAAAAGACAAACTTACGTTAACTCAAATCTTGAGTGAAACTAGGTATGAGGAGCTAACTAGTAAACGGGCTAAAGAGATGGAGGCAGTCACTGATCATGCATCAGCCCTCTTTAGAAGACAGACAAAAGACAGATTTCATAAACCGGCACCTACAAGATGTCGAGGCGAAGGATCAAAACCACCTTCGTGGATAGAATCGAAATCTAGACATAGACATTCCAATTCAATACAATGCAGGAATTGTGGAGGACTTTCCCTCATCCGCAGAGGGAGCCATGTCCAGTTAAAGGCAAAGTCTCCCATAACTGTCAGAAAAACAATCACTTTGCCTCAGTCTGTCTTTCTCAGAAGACGACTGTAAAAACCTTTGACCATTCTAGAAATAACAGTCCCGAGACAAGCTCAGATGACGTTTTCACATTAAATGCTTCTCGTAAAACTCCACAAACTTCACAATTGTTGAAAAGTCTAAAATGAACTTTGTCATAGACACAGGAGCATCGGTCAATGTAATAACGGTCCAAAAGTACTCTCAAATGAGTCCAAAACCACTTCTCAAGTCTAGCAGCACTGTAATATACGGGTATGGTAGCACAGGAAGACTTGATATAGAAGGTTGTTTCACAGTAATCACAGCAACTGTCAGACACAGGAAAAACAGGACTAGAGCAACAGTTTATGTTTTAAGACTGGAAAACAAGACAGTAGTAATCTCCTATCATCACAAACATCGAAAGAACTCAAGCTAATTACATTCCTCAAGAGTCTCTCGGCTCCTGACCAGCTCTATGATCGGGTTTGGGACTAGGCTTCCTCAGTCCCAGACCATCCAGCCAGGACGACTGGCCTCGGCATTGGAGGCCTACCACGTTCCTGGAGAGTCAATGCAAAAAGCG
>NW_004797622.1:319977-326117 GCF_000002075.1 Aplysia californica | reverse complement strand
GTAGTAGTAGTAGTAGTAGTAGTAGTAGTAGTAGTAGTAGTAGTAGTAGTAGTGTAGGCCAACAATGTCTCTCTGGAAGGTTGCACACGAAGTGCAAAATTTCATCTAGGCTAACTTACTGTAGCATGTGACAACATCTCTAGTGAAGCCAGGATGCCTGATTATGTGCTTCAGTTTGTGAAGCTTCAAATTATGAAACCTCTTTCACGTGTTCATGGGTATGGTGAACAAAAGTAAAATACATGGAAAATGCAAAAACAGGGCCATCTCGAGTTCTGCTGAGCAAGACAAATGTATTATAATGATCTTTACTCTTAGCAACATTGCCAATGGCTGTCAGCGTCATATCCATTGTTTGATAAAATGAATCGAACTTGAAGACATCTCTTTCCTTTAATATATCATCAATATCAGCAGCTCTAGAAGAAGCTGAACTTGTTGTAGCTGCTCTCTTTTTTTTGGAGCTGGTGTGCCACAACATGATGGTTGTACTTCTGAAAATTTTGTTGGAGACTCTGTGGGCACTATAACTATAAATCTTCCAGTCCGTGTCTTAGGTACATCAGGTTTGAAGTGCAGAGAGCAAACTCCCTATAATCCATGACATCTTCTATGATTAATTTATTTGGAACACTTTTGATCCATTGTGCTTTTTTCCGAATCTTTTGGAAATCTATATTATTGTTATTTTGCATCTTTCTTTTGGCTGGCATAACCACTTCTACTACCCCATCCCCTACGCTTTCTTTCCATGTTCAAATGTTGCTCACACGGTTCATTGTGCTGAAACTGAGACGTCAGCTGAACTGAAAACTTTTTCACAGTAACAGTAGATTCTAGTAACAATAACATTCAAGATGAAAGAAAACTAGAATCTGGGCTGAACACTAAGACACATAATATAAGCACAAATTTAATCCTTAGAATTGAGTGTAGTGAAAATACATCCAAACGAAAAAAAACGTGTGCATCCAAGAGGACTGAATGAACAATGAAGAGGCTAGGAGATTAGACAGACTAGATGGCTACACACGACACACATTACTATTACACTATCGGCACGAAGAGACGTCATGCAAAAATGTTCCACCACCTGTATACGTATTAGTATTAGAACATCTGGCTATCGCTGCTTTTCGCATTGAATCGCCGCTTTTCACGTTGATCCTCGATAAGATAAGGACTGGTCTTGAGGCGAGCGTATCAAGATAAGGTCGTCCACCCCGGACCTCAATGCCGGAGCCAGTCGTGCGGGCTGGGTGGCCTGAACTGAGGAGGCCTAGGTTTGGGAAGATCAAAGGGGTAAAAATCAAATTACATGTTGATGACACAGTACAACCAGTAGCTCAGACTTACAGACAAGTCCCATACCACATCTACAAAGATGTAGTGAGTGAACTTAAAAGTCTTGAGAAACAAACATCATCGAGCGAGTTAATGGTCCAAGACCGTGGGTTAACACCATCGTCATAGTACCAAAGAAATCAGGTGGAGTCAGGCTGTGTGTAGATATGAGGCAAGCCAACCAAGCAATCAATCGGGAAAGGTACTCAATGCCTTCCATTGAAGAATTGATCAACGAGCTAAATGGGTCTACTACCTTTAGCCGCATTGATCTGAAACAAGCTTTCCACCAGCTCGAACTGGAGGAAGAGAGTCGGTACATAACAACATTCTCGACTCACTTTGGACTCAGAAGATACAAGAGACTGATGTTTGGGATTAATGCTGCCCCAGAGATATTTCAGAAAACAATGAATAACATACTCCATAATATACCGGGAGCGACAAACTTTATTAATGATATAATTGTTCATGGACCAACCACGAGGTTCATGACAAAAGTTTACCGATGACGCTCAATCGTCTGTTAGAAAGGGGGTAAAGCTCAACAAGGACAAATGAGTCTTTGTGTAGAGGTATTGTTGTTGTACTGGTTACAGCACTCTGGGTTATGGTCGTATAGGCTATGTCAAAGATGACAAGAAAACCTCACGCTGTAATATTTTTGAAACATTTAATCACCAACCACAATGAATAGCATGATGTTTACAAAACAAGCTTCGAACTTTGAGGACCTATTATCTACAGAAGGGTAACTACATTTTCCTGAAACACTGGCTATAACATTTGTGAATAGACAACTATCTAGTAGTATACAAGAATATCGTCACTACCCTTCGCCTAACCTGGTCTAGCTTCTACCTCTATCTCCTCTCTCTACTCTCTAGTCTGGTCTAGTCTTCTACCTTTGGACCCTCGGTATATAAGGCCCTAGCGTCGTAATGAACCCGCTTTGATCATTCAGACTTCAAAAGGTACATTCTGGATGGTTGTACCTTCTTTCCAGGGTACTAATTTCTCCTGATATTTACGAGCCACGAGCCCTCTGACTTCACTTTGTTACACTTGGAGTGAACCAACTCACATTTTTTGGTCACCACTTTGATAAGACTGGAATTTCTCCTTAAGTTGATGAGATTCAAGCAGTTAAGAATGCTACCCCACTAACGTCAGTTTCAGAACTGAAATACTTCTTAGGAATGACACAGTTTCTCTCTCGATACATCAAAGGTTATGCTACCATTACAGAACCATTGCGCAAACTAACATGGAAAGACCAGCCTTGGGAATGGGGAAACAAATAAAACCAAGCGTTCAATTTGCTCAAAGCGCAGCTTGTCAACGCTGAAGTAATGGCTTACTTTGATCCAAGAAAAAAGACCGAGATTTTTTGTCGAATCTTCTCCATGTGACCTCGCTGCCATGATGACACCAGATGGCAGAGTAGTATACTATGCCAGCAGAGCTTTGACGCCGACAGAAGCTCATTTCTCTCAAACAGACAAAGAAAGGCTCGCTGTAGTGTATGGAGTTTTAAAATTCCACATTTACCCTTACGGATCAACATTCTCAGACATAAACCTCTCTTAGGCATTATGAAAAGCATTAAACCATGTACTGCTCGAATCGAGCGATGGAGACTTCGACTCATGCCGTATAATTTATAAATATTCACCTGGTCGAAATGAACGCAACCCAGCTGACTACCTGAGTAGAGAGACCAGAGAGAGACAACGCTGGCGAACGTTACATCCACTATATATATATAACAAAAGCATCTGTTCCCAAAGCAATGTCTCTAGATGATGTTAAACAAGCGACGAAAGCAGAAACACAACTCCAAATGGTTATGAACGCCATCAAGTTAGGAAATAGGAACAATGAGCGACTGTTTTCCTTTGAAAACATCAAGGACGAGTTATCTGTACATGATGGAGTTATCCTAACACAACGCCGCCTCATCATCCCTACCTAGTTATCCTAACACAACGCCGCCTCATCATCCCTACGTCCTTACAAAGACACGTAGTTTCACTCGCACATGCATCTCACCAGGGCATAGTTAAAACTAAGCAACTGATCAGAGAAAAGGTTTGGTTTCCTGGCATTGACAAAATAGTGGAAGAACAAGTAGAGAAATGCCTACCATGCCAAGCTGCATACACAGGGAACAAACAGAGGGAACCACTGTCGATGACACCACTCCCAAATTTTCCATGGGAAGAGTTGTCTGTTGATTTCGCTGGTCCATTTCCAACAGGAGAATACCTGCTTGTGCTGATCGATGATTTCAGCCGATTTCCAGAAGTAGAGATCGTCCACTCTACCTCAGCCAAAGTAGTAAACCAAAAGCTAAACCAAATGTTTGCAAGATTCGGAGTGCCGAGGGTCGGGAAAATGGGCAACGGGCCTCCCTTCAATGGCTCATAATTTTCATGCTTCAGTCACGAGGTAGGACTCCATCATCGCAAGATCACACCTTTGTGGCCGGAGGCAAACGGCGAGGCTGAGCGTTTTATAAGATCGATCACAAAATGCATCCGTTCTTGCCAGGCCGAAACGTCTAACTGGAAAGAGGAACTCCCCAGTTTTCTCAGACAGTACACGGCAACGCCACACAGCTCTACCAAAATATCACCCCATGAGGCACTCACCGGAAGGAAAGTGTGAACATTCCCCCCAGAGATATCACCACAAGCCAGCCCAAGAAATGTTAATAAATCACTCTCCGTGAACGACGTAAGGTCAAAACAAAACCAAAAGGATTACGCAGATGACTGCCGTAAAACACAGCACCAAAACATCAATATTGGTGACACAGTCTTGGTTCGCCAACAAAAGAAAAACAAACTCACACCACCCTTCAGCTGCTGATCCTCTTGTCGTTGAAGATGTGAAAGGGAGTATGATCCCAGCACGTCGTGGCCAGCAACAGGATGTGAGAAACTCATCCCACTTCAAATCCCTTCATGGTGGCAACACTTTTGATCAAAATGAGGAATAAGACAAGGACGAAGTAACTCAACCGTCTCACCATCAGACACAGTCAAAAGTATACCAAAGCCAACGATGCGAATCAGGAGAGTCAACAAGTTCGCAGATCGAGCAATCTAGCTCACCACCAGTGGCAGAGTTCCCTAACTCTCCACAACCCTCTTGTTCGCACCAACAGACAAACGCACCACCAATTATAACTAAAAGTGGCCGTGTTGTGAAATTGCCCGACAGGTATAAACCTTAGACATGATTGATATGGGCTGTGCAGAGGTACACAACAACAACACGCACATAATTAGGGTATTGCTAGGCATCATCAGATACTAATTTAATCCCTTAGAAGAGAAAATTATTTTCCAGTACTAGTAAGCTAGCAAACACAAATAAAAGACCATTCTTGGGGATATTGCAGAGATACAGATGTAATGCAGGCATTTTAAGTCAAAACGCAAGGACTGTGCAGTAAAGCGAATACATAATCCGGACATTTCAAGTCGTGACACAAGAACTATACTGAGGACTTTTACTGTGAATAGCCTACGTGATTATCAAAATAAATCTTTTTATATTGATGTGTTTTATTCCGAAGAAAGCGAGGGATATAGTGTTGTCACTGTCAAACTTGTTTAAGGGACTTAACCCAATAAATCAGTGTCCAGTTGTCCTCGCCCATTATTCTTAGTGACCACAGGTAACTGTCGTGAGCTATTTTCGTCCTTTCGTAGTGATTGCCCCTGTCAGTGTTGTGAGCAGTATATAAGCGCGAGACCATGTGGTCAGTGTCTCTTCCGAGCAGAACATGTGAACAGAGTATGTGTCAGTTAAGTATTAAACTGTCTACCCAGACCAGATGTGCTTGTCAGAATTTTATAATGATATGTTCACCTTTAATTCAAATTGAAAATGATGTTAGGTTCACCTTTAAGACAAAAGTCATATTGATGATGATAATAGTTTCACAATTAAGTCAAATTGATGATGGTGATATGTCCACCATTAAGTCAAATTGATGATGGTGATATGTCCACCATTAAGTCAAATTGATGATGATTATATGTTCATCTTTGATTCAAATTGATGATGGTGATATGCTCACCTTTAGGCCAAATTGACGATAATGATATGTACACCATTACGTCAAATCAACGACGATATGTTCACCTTATAGTCACTTCGTCGATGCTAATATGTTTACCTTTAAGGGGGGGGGGATGCTACATGCACCCCCAAAGTCCCGATTCGGCTCAAAATTATGGAATTTGAGTTGTAGGCACATTTAGCTTCCTCAGTCTATCCTACGACTATAATTTCATCGCATAAGAACCCCAGAAAACCTCATTTCTCCCCATATCGGGCATGTTTGTCACCACCATTTCCTCATAAAGTCAATATTTTATTTTTCTTTATCGGCCGTTTTCTCAAAACACGATTTTCCACTGTATTTTTTAAAATAACTCCTCCATTTTTCATCCAATCTTCATGAAATTTTCACAGAATGAAGAGAAGCTGTATACTAACAATGTGTCTGTTGAATGTTTGATATGTGGAATAGATTTTTCTTGGTGGTGTCCGGAGTGTGGATTTTTTCGGATTTTTCACAAACTTGAATACTACCTCAGGAAAAAAAAACATTAAAATTTTTTTATTCGTTTAGGAAAAAAACGACACACACATTTTTAGATCTAATGTTTGTAAACATGCATGCATAAAAATAAAACAAACAAAAAAACTATTGATTTCCATAAAAATAAGTGCAGTATTCATTACGTAAAACATGTCAACAAAATCTAATATGGCTG
>NW_004797622.1:314002-317238 GCF_000002075.1 Aplysia californica | reverse complement strand
TATTCATTAAAATCTTCTGTGGGTTTTTTTTTAAGAATTTATTTTTGAAAAAAAAAGAGGAAAAAAGTTGGTGCTTCACAATGTTTCAAGATCAAGTTTATCCTACATCCCGAAGATGAGACCCGTTCTGTATACGGCATTTCTACCAAAATGACATACACTAGTTCGTCTTGTACAGTAAATCTGCCAATGTGCTTCTCTTTACTCACTCTCAAGGCGGCTATACATGTACGTTCCAAACTGCCGGTTCTGAATGGAAAGGCAAACCTGGCGCAGAACCGCAGACGTGGATGAAAAAACTGCTAGTAAAAAGTTAAACCGAACCGGCGGTTTCAATATGTTTGGATTTTCTGACTACAGTTCAGCGCGTTCCGTCGACGACAGCCTTTGTGTGACGTCAAAGGCTTAGACGGCTTATCTTGTGACAGCCTATTTCTTCAAAATGATTTACCGCACATAAAATCTGATTACATTTTTTAAAACGAGCGACCCAATTTTAAGGCAAGAATTGAGCAGAATTTGTGTTTTTTCAATAATTAAAGAGATTTAAAAAACTCCCACATAATAATGCATTCACTGAAGAGGTTCAGTACACTCGGCCATTAAACAATTTTACTTGGGTTGCGGTTAAACCACACGTGATGTGGATGACGCGCCGACCCGTCGAACGGCAGTTTTGCGCTGCGGTTTCAACGCCTGTTCCCACTCCGGTTCAAACCGCCAGATTGGAACGTACATGTGTAACGGCCTTCACACCACTCTCCCTTGTCCAGTACGTGCGGCTGGCGGTTGACACTCCCATGAAGACAGTCCTGGACCTGCTCACCACGTGCTGGGGTCTGCCCAACCCAAACTTGCTCATCTCCGTCACAGGCGGTGCCAAGGACTTCAAAGTGAGCTCAGTACTTAGGGCCAAGTTCCAGAAGGGTCTCATTAAAGCGGTTACATCGACAGGTGATTATTAAAGGAAAACCATCATCATCATCATCATCATCAACATCCTCGTTATCATCATCATCATCATCATCATAAAAAACACAATCAACTTGGTTTGGTATCCAGTGTGTAAAAGACTTTCTCTGACATTATTGATTCAACAACCAGTGGTCCCTGGAGCGAATGAGTGGTCGGCGTCTGAGCGCATTATGATTGTGTGTCCACCGACATATGTGTCACTGAGTGTTCACCGACATGTGTCAATGTGTGTCCATCCACATATGTGTTACTGAGTGTGTCACTGAGTGTCCACCGACATATGTGTCACTGAGTGTCCTTCGACATATGTGTCATTGTGTGTCCATCGACATATGTGTCACTGAGTGTGTCACTGAGTGTCCACCGACATATGTGTCACTGAGTGTCCATTGACATATGTGTCACTGAGTATGTCATTGTGTTTCCACTGTCATATGTGTTATTGAGTGTCCACCGACAGATGTGTCACTGAGTGTCCACCAACATATATGTCACAGAGTGTGTCATAGTGTGTCCACCGACATGTGTGTCACTGAGTGTGTCACTGAGTGTCTACCGACATATGTGTCATTGTGTGTCCACCGACATATGTGTCACTGAGTGTCCATTGACATATGTGTCCCTGAGTGTGTCATTGTGTGTCCATTGACATATGTATCCCTGAGTGTGTCATTGTGTTTCCATTGACATATGTGTCACTGAGTGTGTCATTGTGTTTCCATTGACATATGTGTCACTGAGTGTCCACCAACATATTTGTCAATGAGTGTGTCATTGTGTGTCCACCAACATATGTGTAAATGAGTGTCCATCGACATATGTGTCACAGAGTGTGTCATTGAGTGTCTACCGACATATGTGTCATAGTGTGTCCACCGACATATGTGTCAATGAGTGTCCATCCACATATGTGTCAATGAGTGTGTCACTGAGTGTCTACCGACATATGTGTCACTGGGTGTGTCACCGAGTGTCCTTCGATATATGTTTCACTGGGTGTGTCATTGTGTGTCCACCGACATATGTGTCACTGAGTGTCTTTCGACATATGTGTCACAACGCGGTGAAATCAGGGGTTCATCACTTTTTGGGCATGGGGAGTTATTGGTATCAGCTTAAAGCCTGTTCATTTGTCTTGCTTTCTGTTGGAAAAAAATACCAATCTGTCTTTAATAGAAGTCTAGATATTTGTAATTAAATAGGGTGGGGGTCCCATGGTTTTAAAGGTAAAATTAGCGAGAAAATGGCTGTTCAAGTTTACTGATTTCCATAGCCTGTGAGTCCTTGAAAACTGAAAATTTACATTGTTTGTGCCTTTTATCAACGTTTTCCTAAATGGACATAAAAGGCGTTGAGCTAAAAAAAACAAAAACTCGATGAAAAATTAGCCAAATCGACGGGAAAATCTCAGTTTTTTTCAATTCTTATATTTTGACGAGCGCCTGATAATCACCGCGAAGCCTAACATATGGTTGACATGCCGCTACTTCAGAATTACAAACTTCTCTCTGCTCAGTACCTAGATTTGAGAAATTTGATTTGACATGAAACATTTTGAGCTTCTCAATGGGTTAAACAATTCTTTGAATATCTTGATAACGACTCCGAATAACCTTATGATTTTGATAGAAAAGAAGGAACATTTGGTTTCTGACCTCAAGGTCTTAGTAACTCAAAACGGCCAAAACTTTACTTACTTTTACTTTTTCATCCTCTGTTGCCGTTAAACGCAGAGGGGAGATGCAGTTTACTACAGTAGGCCAGCTCTGCAGCTCTTTCAATTGGGATATTATAATTTCTAAAGGTTTCTTTGACTCTCTCAATCCATCTTTTGCGTGGCCTATCTCTCCCTTTATAGCCAAAGTTCTTGGTGTTACGGCCAAATTATCAGACCAAACTTTAGAAATTTAACGTAACAATATGTTGCTGAAACATCCTAACAGAAAGACAGAAGTACTCAAAACAAAATTACACCACTGACACCAGTGTTCAGAATTCTATTTTTAGACAGATGTGACTTTAGCCCTTTCATCAAATTTTAAGTCAGTATAAATTATCTGCATGTGTATTTACCATTCATGAACAACCAAAGAAAATTCCTGCAGGGACAGTATAATATCTTATCTCATCTTATCTCATCTCATCTCATCTTATCTCATCTTATGTCACACCACTTCAACCCAATCCACCCCTTCCCTCTCCTCACCCCACCCTCTCCATCACCTCAACTCACCTCACCTCACCTCGCCTCACCTCACCCA
>NW_004797622.1:311185-312337 GCF_000002075.1 Aplysia californica | reverse complement strand
ACATACATACATACATACATACATACATACATACATACATACATACATACATACAATACACTCATACATTACACACACAAACACACACACACACACACACACACACAGACACACACACACACACGCGCGCACACACACACACACACACACGCACATACACACACACGGTTTTATACTCGTATACATAGGGGCTGTTCAAATATAAGGGGTCTTGAACCAATGTAATATTACACTTTTGTGAGGTGAAAAAATAAGGGAAAAAAGGGTGGCCTTGGTCAAGAAAGGCTGCATGGTGTTGCAGAGGCCGAAAGGAATGTGGAAAGTATTTTCCAAGTATTGCAGCATTGAAGAGGCACAGGGCTTTACACAGGAATAAATGGAGGTGGAGGAAGAAGAGGCCGAAGAGGAGACCGAGCAGGAAGTTGGAACAGGACCCATATTTGGAAGACAGTCAGCAGATGCCCCTGTTTTAAAAAATATTGTTGACACAATGATGAACACTGCCTTGATAATAACTTGATGATAACTAATTTCACTTTCTGTTTTAAGCATATAGATCAGTAATAACAGATACAGTGCAATCCTGATAAGGTCAACTCTTGCTTACAGTCACCACCTCGCTGTGGTCCCGTTTCTTAACTTCTTTGTTTAAGTACAGTAATTGTGTTTCTGATACATGTACAGTCAACCGCTTGAGTGTTAACTTTGCGTAAAGTCAACAATTTGCGGCTAAATCCCAAAATGAATTCATTTAAGAAGAGATATATAGGTCCTGAGCTAGTGGCGTACACACCTCCAATTACTTTGTTCACTCATTATCTCTTGTTTTGGTGACTACTTCAGAATTATACTCACTGAAATTGAGCTAATATCTTGTTACCAGGTACTTTGTAATTTTGTAGCTGTCATCTTCAATTTTCAATGGCGAGAAGTACAATGGATAAAGTCAACTTTGCTCAAAGTCAACACATTTTTTCGGTCCTGAATTCCACAATAGTTTGTTTTATTTGTAATTAAGGTGCTTTTGAAATTGACATGAGTCTCAGTTTTTTCCTTTATAGTAAGAAAGAGTGTATGCAATATTTTGCTTGAATGATCTACTCTGTTATTTTTTAGTAAATGTAGAACTGCAAATTATTATGTGCATACGTA
>NW_004797622.1:302099-306310 GCF_000002075.1 Aplysia californica | reverse complement strand
AATCCAATCACTACCCGAGATGATCAGTAAGTAGGCCTAGCAGCCTTACATTGTAACCAATGTAAACTACCGCTCGCTCAGCGAGCCAATCCCAATCCAACATTTTTGGGGTCCACCTAGACACCATGACTACGTAGACCCCAATCGGGGAGTACGTAGACATTTCCTTTACTTTTTCCAGTGAATCGAATTTAGCTTTACAATAAATGGAACAGTGCCAATAACTTGCTACCTCATAGTTACACCGTTCTGTCTGACATTTTCACCGTTTTGAGTTATTACTGCTCTATCAAAATCGTAAGATTATTCGGAGTCATTATCAAGATTTTCAATGAATTGCATTTTAAAAACTTGACATGATGTGAAACTCAAAGTCTGTGACGTCAAATTTCTCAAAACTAGGTACGGTGCAGGTAGAACTTTTTAATTCTGAGGTAGCGAGCTACAATAGAACTTTGTAATTCTGAGGTAGTGAGCTACAATAGAACTTTGTAATTCTGAGGTAGCGAGCTACAATAGAACTTTGTAATTCTGAGGTATTGAACTACAATAGAACTCCACCGTTTCAGATCGATGCCGCGCCTGGACAAAGAGACCGAGTCTCAGATCACCCACATGCTGCTCAACTGGGCCAAACTTCCGCCCAAAAACATGGCCAAGTTCCAGCGCCAGGTGAGGTCAGTCTGCTTCTACTACAGCAAAATCTCCGTCTTTGAGATGGATGACGTTAACTCGACCACGGACATCGATCTCGCCATCATGAATTCCATACTGCAAGGTACGCCTTTGGACGTTATACAATAAATAACTAAATACTATCAATACCACTGTCATTCCTATTCTCAAATCAGGCAGAGACTACACATATTATCCATCCAACTTTTTAGATGCCAATCGCCTTCAATAGCTGGCTGTGTTAACTTGGCGAAAAAAAATCGGCAAACGGCTCATCGTCGTCGTGACAAGATCAGTTAAGTGACATCTGGTACATTTTTCAGGAGAAGGAAAAATCTGATTTATTAAAAAATACGGCTTGAAGTTATCCGATTTTTATACTGTTTAAAAATCACCCTTTTGGCTGTCTATTTGAATATATTTGTTTAACCTGCATGGTATGAAACTTGCTCTGCAGAATACACTTTGCCCCTCTCAAAAAGATGCAAAATCGAAACTCTTGTGGTTATCTGATCTAATCATGATGGTGATGTCACGTAGTTTGTTCAGACGACGAGCTCGCTGAGCAATGTCCGGTGCGGATTGTGGAAAACTCGATTCACTCTAGGTTATCCGGTTCACCAAGAGACCTTTACCAATAAGCGTGACATTTCGATACCCGGTACCTAGAATGACAAAATTCTATGACATTTTAGGCCATTTTGAGTTACAAGACCATGATGTCAGAAACCAAATATGGTACGTCTGCTCTATCGAAATCGAAAGATTATTTGAAGTCGTCATCAAGATATTCAAAGAAAAGCATTGGAAAAAGCCTAACATGTTTTTACGTCAAATTTTTCCAAACTAGATACTGAGCATATAGAGCTTTATAAATCAATGGTAGTGATTTAGTTTGTCGAAGAAGGCTACAAGATCACCATTTGTTTCGACCCCCTAAAAGCTTTTCACACAACCTGGAAGTGTGGAATTCTTCAAGACCTGCACATTCTCGGCCTATGCGGTCATCCTACTGTCTTTCTTGGCAATTTTAAAGATAAAACCGTTCCTTCCAGATTCGTATCGGATCTGTTCTCTCTCCTATCTTCACCAGCAGGAGGAATATGTTCCTCAGGGAAGCATCCTCTCTCCCCTTCTCTTTGAAATTAAAATAAACTCTATCTGACCCTCCAAAAGAATTGTTATTATTCTTATACACTGTGTATTTCACGACTCATAGCCGTTATTATTAAGCATGTGATTACTTGTTAGTTAATTGATTGGTGAAATGATTTTTTTCTCTTGATTAACTGAATGATTAATTAAATATTGACTGGTCAGCTGATTGATTGACTGATTACTTCTGACAGATTCCAACAACTTCGAAAAACAGCTTGAACTGGCCATGAAGTGGAACAGACCTGATGTCGCCAAAGAAAAGATCCTAACTGATGAAGCAAAGAGAACAGGGGTAAGGTTGCTTTATGAAATGTTGATCTCTAAAGGCCACTGCACATGTTCTTTCCAACCTGGCGGTTTTAACAGGAGTGGGAACCAGCATTGAAACCACCACGCAAAACCGCCGTTAGACGGGTCGGCGCGTCATCCATATCACGTGTGGTTTAACCGTAGCTCAAGTCAAATTTTAAAAAGGCGGAGAGTACTGACGATGGCGATTTGCTTGCAGTTTATATGTTGCTCTTGGTGAAGAAAAAGAGAAAGTGTGTTCTATACTGCACATTGTGACACAGAGGCCAAACCTATACTGAACCCTTTCAGTGAATGTTTTATTATGTGGGAATTTTTAAAATCTCTTTAATTATTGAAAAAAAAAAAATTCTGCCCGAATCTTGCCTTAAAATTGGGTTGCTCGTTAAAAAAATGTAATCAGATTTTATGTTCGGTAAATCATTTTGAAGATATTGGCAGTGACAGGATAAGCCGGCTAAGCTCGTGACGTCACACAAATGCTGTCGTCGACGGAACGCGCTGAACTTTTAGTAGTCAGAAAACTAGTCAGAACTGTAGTCCAAAACATGTTGAAACCGCCGGTTCAGCTTCCTGGTTTAACTTTTTACTTACAGTTTTCCTTCCACATCTGCGGATCTGCTGCCAGGTTTGCCTTTCCATTCAGAACCGGCAGTTTGGAACGTACATGTGTAGCCGCCTTAACCATTAGCCAAGTTCCCGCCACATAATGCTTCCCCAACGTATTCCTCGTACTGTGGTACAGTCTGGAACAGTGTTAGTTCACCTGCTTTTACCACCTTTAAGAGGCTGACATTTCTGTACTGCATACCAAGATGTATTTCCAAGCGATGCATTAAACAAAACCTGTCTCTGCAGCTGTGCCTCAAAACTTACGGTGTTGAAGTGAGGAAAATCTGTGTAAAGTGCCTTTCCCAAGGACATGTCAGGCCCCTGACGGGATTCGAACCCATGACCTTACGGTTGCGACTCCGAGAGACTAACCCCTAAAAGCCTTGTAATTAATTCCTGCGTCATGATGATGCATCTGATGTGATGTGTACATTTTGTCAGCTTTACTTCTCTTTTCATCTATTGAATTTTAATGAAAGTAATATATAATATTTTTTTAAAATGTATATCTGCTTACGTATTTATGGTCCTGTAAAGCCAAGAAACATTTCCCTCAGGGATAATAAAGTACTATCTTATTCATCTTATCTCTTATCTCATCTTATCTTGTCTAATCTTATCTAATCTTACCTTATCTTATTTTTTTATATTATGTTATCTCATCTCATCCCATCTTATCTTATCTCATCTCATCTCATCTTATCTTATCTTATCTTATCTTATCTTATCTTATCTCATCTTAAACCTATAATGTTCTTTTTCCCATGACCCCAGTCGCTGAACTCCCACATCCTTCGCCGTCTTATGCTGGACGCTATCGCCAGCAACAAAGTGCAGTTTGTGGAGCTGTTCCTCTCCTTCCGGGTGGATCTCAACGAGCTGCTCACGTGGAACAAGCTGACAGAGCTCTATCGGGACAAGGTAAATTGTGTCACGGCGCGGTGGAATCAGACGCTCGTCAATTTTTGGTCATGTGGCGTTGCTGGTATCATCTAAACGCTTATTCATTTGCAGTACTTTCAAGAAAAAAATACCCTTCTATCTTGAATAGAAGTCGAGATATTTGAGATCGAAGGAGGTGGGGGTCAACTGGTTTCAGTTGTAAAATTGCCGAGAAAATGGCCGCCAAAGTAAGGTAACTTCAATAGCTTGAGAGTCGTTGAATACTGAAAAATTACATATTTTGTGCCTTTAATCAACATGATGATGATGACGATGATGATGATGATGATGATGATGATGATGATGATGATGATGATGATGATTTTTTTTGTTTCCTTAATGAGCCTGACGGACTTCACGAAGAAATCTTCGAGCGAGAGCGAGACTCTTTTTCGGCTCCATTGTCAGTATGCTTAGCGGCACCTCCACTCATCCTAATAACTCTATTCGAATTGCCATTGTACCTGGACATTGAAACATATGTTTGATATCCTCTTTTTCATGGCCGCATCTTC
>NW_004797622.1:298505-299777 GCF_000002075.1 Aplysia californica | reverse complement strand
TTTTGTGTGTGTGTAGTTTGCTTGTGTACCGGTGTAGTAATTTGTTTTAGTGTAGTTTTGTGTGTGTGTAGTTTGCTTGTGTACCGGTGTAGTAATTTGTTTTAGTGTAGTTTTGTGTGTGTGTAGTTTGCTTGTGTACCGGTGTAGTAATTTGTTTGTGTGTAGTTTGTTTGTGTGTAGTTTATTTGTGTGTAGTTTGCTTGTGTACTGGAGTAGTTTGTTTGTGAGCTGTAGTAATAGTTTGTGGGAAGTAATTGCTTGTTTGAAATTATGGGCCAGATTGATCTAGGCGCTTGTCAGGTATTGGGTAGAAGGTGTTATTGACAACACTTTAAAATATGGACTTAGGTCTCGCTTTTGACTTTAAGAAATACCCTTCTATCTTGAACAGAAGCCAATATATCTCCGATTGAAAGTTGTGGGGGTCGACGGGTGTGAGAGATAAAATTAGCCAGAAAATGGCTGCCTAAGTTTGGTGACTTCCAAAGCATCAATTTAATGGCCTTGGAAACTACAAATGTACAAAACTTTTGGGTGCTTTTGATTAATGTTTAATTCTAAGATCCTCCCAGAATAATTCATTTCTATAGGCATAAATGGCGTATACCCCCACCCCCTCCCTTCCCAACTCACCAGAAAAAAATGGATTAAAATGAACTAACGGGAGGAACATTTTTAGTTTCTTTAACTCCATTATTTTGACGAGCGCGTGGTTTCACCATGCCATATGTGGGTGGTTGGCTGGTGCTCTGGTGCGGTTTGCTTTTTCCTTTCTTATCAAACATCTATCATCTGTACCTCCTCTCCTTTTTGTGTAAGTTGCTTTCTTGTAACACCTGTAATCTTCGGCACTTATATGACCTTTTTGTGCTGCAAGTGCCTTAACACACTTACTAACACCAAAATAATTGGCCGCATGCGGCACATTTGAACCGCTGTCCGACATAATGACTTGATGAATCCACTGGACAGCCCGAAAAGTTTCAGCTGATGCGCGTTGACGGTGTGGTCAGCCGCCTCATGGGACCTACCTACGACTGGACCCCGCTCTACAGTGACAGCCCAGGCAAGTGGTCCAATGAACCATACACCCACCTTGACATACGTACATCATACAGGCACACACACACACACTAGCACACACACCCACACACTTGCACACACACACTTACACACACAAACCTGCACACAAACTGACTCTCACACACACACACATACACACACATACGCTCTCTCTCTCTCTCTCTCTCTCCCTCGCTCTCTCTTCCCCTC
>NW_004797622.1:294539-298277 GCF_000002075.1 Aplysia californica | reverse complement strand
TGTGTGTGTGTGTGTGTGTGTGTGTGTGTGTGTGTGTGTGTGTGTGTGTGTCTTATAATGTATGACAACTTGATTTCTCCCCAAACGCCCACAGGCGAGCTCTTACCTCAGAATATTGTGTTATCGTGGACTTTGGCACAGATGTCCGTGGTTCGAATCCCAGACTGGGCGTTCTTGAACGTGATCATTTTGTAGAGTTTTTAAGACTCTCAACCCACTTGGCTCTGCCTTATCGGAGATAAACGGTAAATTCGAACCTCCCCTATCTTAATAATCGAGTGGTGTTGATATAGGGCGTTAAACCCATACTCTCGTACTCTAAGGCTCTCAACCACTTTGGATTAGTTCTATTAGACATGGGCATTTAATTCGTACACCCCACCTCTTAAATAGAGCATTAGTGTTGATAGGGGCGTTAAATCCATACACTTAAGTTTAGATGACCAGCGTCTGTGGTGCAGAGGTTAGGCACTTCGCTGCCACAAACAGAAGACCCGAGTTCAATTCCCGAGAGAAGAGCAATTTGTTCCGAGAATCTCTGTCTTTCTGCTGGAATGTTGTATCCCTAGCAGCCCCGATGGGCCCTGAAAGGCAAGGCTGGATGCCTGCCACATAAATGATAATAATGATTAAGAATAGTTGAATTTATGTTACGGATATTCCTGCTCTACGGCATGCTCTGTGCGCTTTACAACCATTATTACTCTAGCAGACCCTTGAACTCTCAGAAACATTCTCGGCTTCCCAGGAAGTATACAGTGGAAGCTGCGGATTTCACGCGCTCACACTAACAAACTGACAAGATCTTTTGCTTGTATAGCTGAGTGCCTATTCCCACCTGGGTGGGGTGAGGAAAATTCGTTTACAGTGTCTTTCCCAAGGACACAACGTCGGGTCCAGGCCACCCACACCTCAGTTAAAGATCTAAATTGTATCTACAGCAGTCCTCCTCACCTCCTTTGCCCCCTCCTTTTGGCGCCTGATTCTTTCTGCAGCCTTTGTACTGCTACTACCAGGCTCCTTCTTGCTGCTGTTTCTAAGTCACACCTCTGATCTTATGGTAGGAAAGATCTACATCTAACCTTCTTGGACAAGGGCGAAAAATCTCGTAGGTCCAGTGTGCAATGGTTGTCCAAAATCGATCAGAGTAGGCTTCGGCTGCCACCCGGGTAAAGTTCAAAATTTTCCTACTAACTGAAAATGTTTGATGTGTTCCTCGCACTCATATGACCATTTAAAACACCAGATTGTTATCCCCCAAAAGTCTATGGCTTCGTAACAATCCCCATCCATCAGTAACTCCCCCCCCCCAAATTTTCAGACTCTGATAGGCCCATGGAGTGGCCGGCTCTTGCTCTCTTCCTGTGGTCTGTGCTCATGGGATACACAGATATGTCCAAGGTCTTCTGGAGAGAGGGGATGGTAAGATCATTTTTTTTTTTTTGCTTATTTGTTGTTACTTTTTTTTTGCTGTTTCGTTGTTTTTGCTGTTGTTTTTTGTTGTTGTTGTTGTTGTTGTTGTTGTTGTTGTTTGTGATAGCCTATTCGTTCGAAATTTTTGGAGCCCCAAAGAGTGCTCTTCACCAGGGCCACTGCCTCTATTGGGTAGGGGTGTGAGGCAGTCCAACCTCCCTGAATCCTCCCCAAAGAGATGCCATCGCCGGACCTCCATGGTGGGGCATTTCTGCAGCCAGTGCTCCAAATTTTGGGGCTCCTCGCTGAACAATGGACAGATTGGGTCCAATGTTTTGGCTATTCTATTTTTTTTGGTAGGCCCGCAGCCCAGAGAAGTGAACGGTCCTGATTTTTGCCAGTAGTGCAGTTGTTGTTGTTGTTGTTGTTGTTGTTGTTGTTGTTGTTGTTGTAGGTGTTTTACGGCGCTCGCAACTGCAAAGGGTCATATTCTGAGTATGCGGGATGGTAAGAACTACTTTTTCTTTTCTCTTTTTTCTGAAAGTGTTTAACGGGGCTCACTACTGCTTGGTGTCAAAGAGTAGAGCGCAGGGGACGATTTTCCGTTGCTGGCAGGTTTCAAACTGGGACCTGGGGGCTCTCGTGGCCTAGAGGTTAAGATGTTGGCCTCTCATTCAAAGGTCCTGAGTTCGAATTTGGGTAGCGACCGTAAAATTTTCTTCCCTGTAATTGTCTCCTTTCTCCCCCTTTCCTGCTCTCTAACAACGTTCTGTCGTCTGATTTCATCTCCTCTTTCTGCCCCCACCCCCTCACCTCCTTTGCCCCCTCCTCTGGGCTCCTGGCTCTTTATGCGGCCTTTCTACTGCTACTCCTTGGCTCCTTCTTACTGTTGTCTTTCAGACTCGCCCCCTGATCTTCTGGTAGGAAAGATCAACACCTAGCCTTCTCGGACAAGGGGATCTTCTGGTAGGAAAGATCAACACCTAGCCTTCTCGGACAAGGGCTAAAAATCTCAGAGGGCACGTGTGCAAGTTGCGCTCGTTAAAGATCCCTTGGTGGTAAAAAAATCGATAAGAGTAGGCTTCGACCGGCACCCGGGCAAAATTTAAAATGTCTTTCCAAGTGAAAAATTTCGTTGTGTCCTGCGCGCTCATGTGACCTCATGCAGTTGTGAGCGCAGTAAAACACTTATAGAAAGCAGACGACATAACATTTATAGAAAAGAGGTGAAAGGAAACTATTTTAAAAGAAAAATGTCCGTCGCTGTCCGGTAAAAAACCTGGGACCTATTGAATGAGAGACGGGCGCTGCACCTCTACTGCCGTACGCTGACAAAACGCCTTTTTTCTAATTCACTGCAGCTTTGAGAAAGGCACCATTTTTTCGTTTTTCTTATAATATTTCAACTATTTTGCCAAGTGGATGAACGGTTGATCTCGTACCCTGAAGAGAATGCCATTCACTGCGCTCGACCGATATTGAAAGAAAACCGAAATTCGCTGAGTTCTCGAAACAACTGTGGATAAGAAAACGGCGTTATGTCAGAATACGGCAGTCTAGACCACGAGAGCCCTTCCCCCGTCTATTTGTTTTTGGTTACCTGAAATTGACTAAGGGTTGTAAGTCAGTGTACCTGGATTTAATTTGGAATTACAGGTTTTTGCTTATTGTTTTGGGGATTTTTTTTTCATTTAGAATTTGAATTTTGATATCACAGATTTAGAACTTTCCACACTGTGGCAGTCTCTGTGGTCCATTTGATCTATATATGTGTCCAAAGAATCTACGTCTTTTTATTTGGTGATTTTAGTTATAGATCATTCCCAGCCTGCCATTCGGAGCACTTCTCTATTTCGCAACCCTAGAATTACTAGAAGTTCTATCTGCTCAGTACCTAGTTTTGAGAAATTTGACGTGAAAAGTTCAGTTTCACAACATGTCAAGCTTTTATGAATGCAATTCTTTGAATATTTAGATAACGTCTCCAAAGAGTCTTACGATTTTGATAGAACATAATAATATAATATAGAACATTTGGCCCCTTAGTAACTAAAAGCGTACAAAAATGTCAGATAGAACTTTGTAATTTTCTATGAGATGGCAATTTATTTTTCTCTGTGTCTATGTCTGGCCAAAGGAGCAGGTGGCGACTGCTCTTTTTGCTCAGGCGGCTTTCAACAAAATGCAGAAGCGCACAAAAGATATCGAGTTATGCAGACAGCTCCAGAGAGGGGCAGAGTGAGTTGCAACGCACATACATATACATGTAATATGCGCACGCACGCACGCACGCACACACACACACACACACACACACACACGCGC
>NW_004797622.1:291123-293321 GCF_000002075.1 Aplysia californica | reverse complement strand
CCCCCCCCGGCGGCAATACCGCTGACTGAAGTGTCTTTAGGCTATTCCCAAAAGGTTCGTATGAACAGTAGAATTGTAAATGGGCTGACTTATCAATGTCATGCTCAAACTGTGGCAAAACAACATAGGGGGAACTGCTGCTTTTTCTTTCTTCATCCTTACTATGGTCATTTTCCTCTACTTCTTTTGTATGTTTGTTACTCTCTTGTGAACTGCTGTTTCCAGGGTGCCTTGATAGTCGAAGCAGACTTTGTTCTGTTGAGGTGAGCAGAGAAAGCCTGATTCCCTGTTTGGGCTTCTCTGTTGACATCCACCCCTTGGCACTCATATGATCTTATGCAGTTAGGAGCGCCGTAAAAAGCTTACTAAAACTAAAACTAAACTAAAGACTGTGAATCTTCTTTCGTGGGTGGTTTCTGTCCCTTCAAACAAAAGCTTACTGTTAAAGAGTAAATCAGAGGCTGTACTTTCTGAGGAAACTTAGGTCTTTCCATCTGAATCCATCCATCCTTCAGATATTCTACACCACCTCAATAGAAACTTTGATACATTTTGGTATCACTAGCTATGGTAGCAATTTGGGAAGACAGCACATCATAAAAATAAACAAGTTGATGAGAAACGCATCAAGAACCATTGGAAGAGACCAAAGTAACGTTGAGTATCTGCACAAGACAAACGTTCTATAAAAGGCGGAAATAATGCTTAGTGACCATAGCCACCCACTGACATCGGAATTTCGACTGTCGACCCGCAGTAAACGATACATTTCCAAAAAAGCAAGAACAGACAGATATAGAAATTTATTCGTACCAACTGCAATGAGTTTACCTAACACACAGTGCTACAAATGAAACACAGAGAGAGAGAGAATGTTTTACGGAACGGGTTGTTCCAGCACGTGAGACATACTAATGTATGTGTGAGTGCACCTAGCCTTTGTAACACCTACTGCCATTGTTAACGACCAAGACAAATTTCTTCCTTCGAGATGAACAAAGATTGTCATTGTCATTGTCATGAGGGAAGGTGGGTGGCTTCTACTGTTTCTTTCCTTCTTTTGGAATTATATGTAAGTGAAAAACCGTGCATACATTGTAGACACATCATTCTGTGAAATAGAAAGGTTTTCGTCCCGCCGCTTGGGTAATTTTATCATTTATATTTCTGTTATTGAGTTTGGTACTTTTTATGTCTGTTTTAAAACACACTATTTCTGAGTAGACTTTGCTGAAAAACGTTCACCAAAGGCACAAAAATGCAAATTTGCAGTTTTCAAGAACGCTCAAGCTTTGGAGGTCACTAAATTTGGCGGCCATTTACATTTGTGTTACGCTTACCTTTCACGACTGGCGACCCCCATTTCTTTTAATCGAAAATGTCTCAACTGATAATAAAGTGAGATGGGCATTTTTTTTCTTCAAAGGTAAGATAAATGAACAGCCTTAAAGATGATACCAATGCCACCACATATTCACAATTTGACGAGCGCCTGATTCTACCGCATCATGCCACATTTGTGTCGCAACGCGGTAGAATCAGGCACTCGTCAATTTTGGGACATATGGAGTTATTGGTATTATCTTAAAGGTTGTTTATTCGTCTGTCTTTCCATGAAAAAAACTCTTATCTGTTTTCAATAAATGTCTAGATACTTGGACTGAGGCTTCAAAGGTAAATAGCAAGAAAATGGCCGCCAATTTTTGGTGTCCTCCAAAACCTAAAGCCCTTGAAAACTGAAAACGTAAGTTTTGAGGGATTTTAATCAAATTATTTCATCAAAATCCACACAGAAATGTTCTTTTAAATATATACAAAAGTTGATGAGCCAAGAAAAAAAATAAAAATTGCCTAACCGGTAGCAAAATGCTGGTATCGTCTGTTGTATTTTTTGACTGGCGCTTGATTTCACCACAAGGCTTCACATTTTGCCCCTCTCCATCACCAGTGCGTCCCCGCCATAGTGTGCCCTCCCCTGATCTGGTTCATTGTGCCGAGAGATGCTCAGGACCAGAAAACAAAGACTGTGGGGAGCCGAAGACACACCGCACCCAAGGTAACATTGCTTTAAATTTTATGCAGGTGTTTTTGCATCTCTGCCTTATGTACATAACGGTATAGGGAGAGAGTTAGTAAGTAAGTAAGTAAGTAAGTAAGTAACTAAGTAAGTAAGTAAGTAAGTAAATAAGTAAGTATAA
>NW_004797622.1:288806-290885 GCF_000002075.1 Aplysia californica | reverse complement strand
GAGTTTCGACTAACAAGAAATGTCAAGCAGTAAGTACGTAAGTAAGTAAGTACGTAAGTAAGTAAGTACGTAAGTAAGTAAGTACGTAAGTAAGTAAGTAAGTAAGTAAGTACGTAAGTACGTTTTTGCACCCCCATCGACACAATACTACTAATAATAAATCGACTTTTCCTACCCAAGAATTCTAAAGTTATATCTGCTCAGTACTTAGTCTTGAGAAATGTGACGTTGAAAATGTTAAGCTTCACAACACTTCAAGCGTTTTAGAATGCAACTTTTTGAATATCTTGATTGTGACTTAGAATAATTTTACAATTTGGGTGGAGCAAATAGAACATTTGGGGTTTCTCATGGTACATGTATTAGTAACTTAATACTGCCAAAATGTCAGCTATAACTTTGTAATTATATGGTAGCGATTTGAATAGTTCAAATTCTCGCTCAACAGCAAGCTCTATGCACTTTAAAATCTATATTATTACCCAAGAAGACCTGATGGCACTCTGAAACAATTTCAGCTTCCAGGAAGCACACAGCACAAACTGCCATTTTATAGGCGCTAAAACACTAACGTACTGACAATATCCTTCGCTGTCTAATGCTGGTACCCATTCCCACTTAGGTGAAAGAAAGAAAATCTGTGTAAAGTGCCTTTCCCCAAGGACACAACATCGGATATGAGGCTCGAACCCCTGAAACTGCAACCTCACGATTATGAGTCCAGTAGCCTAACTTCAGTCTGTTTGTTTGTATGTTTGTTTGCTTGTTTGTTTGTTTGTTTATTTGTATATTTGCTAGGGGATTTTTTTCTAAGCTTGAGTAGAACCACGAATGTAGAGACACGGAGCAACACCCTCTACACGCCCAGTTTCACCATCATCACATAGTCATCAAGGCTATCACCACAAGCACAACAAGCACAACAACCACAACAATCACAACAACCACAACAATCACAAAAACCACAACAATCACAACAACCACAACCACAACCACCACCATCACAATCATCAAGGTCATCACCACAACCACAATCATCAGCATCACCACTACCTTGATCACCACAAGCACCACCATCTCAATCGTCAACATCACCACCATCGTCATCGCCACAACCATCATCACCACGATCATCAACATCACCACTACCATGATCACCACAACCACAACCACCACCGCCACCACCACCACACATATACACACACACACACACACACACACACACACACAGACATACATGCTCACTCACTCTTTCTCAAAAATGCTCAAACAAACGGAAAAAGGAGGACGGGAGAATCCTAAACAAAGACACAATTTTTGAAAGGCGATAAGTGACAGAGAAATACTGTATTTTTTTTATAGACCAGGGGTGAATTCACCGCTGAATTCGACGGCCAGGCTTAAGAATGGCCATTTTGGGAACTGCGCATTTTAAGGAAGTTTGACATTCTAGTTTTTAAAAAAAATTGACACTAACATACAAAAATAATTCACAGTGCATACAGTTTTGGCCTTTTACTTGTTTAAGGAGAAGGAAATTTTGTTAATTTTCATTTTGTGCGCAACTTTTTCCCCACATGTCTGTATCTCCATTGAAGTTTAAAAGTAGATTTTTAAAAAGGTATTTCAGTATTTACAGCAACCGGGCTTCTAACATTCTATCCATGGTATGAATTGTTTAGGGTAGTTTCTGTGTGCCTCGAAATGTCAGCGAAATGCTTTTTTTCTGAGGGGGGGGGGGCTGATTTTGTTTTGTTTTTCAATGTACAATCTTCCTTATTTTCAAAGTCTAATACCTTTTTACCTTTTTCTCTTTTAATATTATATTGTAGCAAATATCTTTAACCACTTTAACTAACGACAAAGTGGGTGGTTCGCGGAAGCTCTTGTGTGGCCTGCTCCTACTTTCCTTTTAACATGTGGTGAGGGGGCTCTCGTGGCCTTGAGGTTAAGGTGTTGGCCTCTCATTTAAAGGTCCCGGGTTTGAATCCGGGTAGCGACCGAAAAATGTTCTTCTCTAAAATTGTCTCCTTTCACCTCCTTTCCTGCTCTCTAGCAATGTTCTGTTGTCTGCTTTCA
>NW_004797622.1:285515-288706 GCF_000002075.1 Aplysia californica | reverse complement strand
CCACCACCACCACCACCACCACCACCACCACAATCATCAACATCACAACTGCAACCATCACCATCACTACAACCACAACCACAACCACAACCACCACCACCACAACCATCAACATCACCACCACCACCATCACCGCAACCACAACAACCATGACCACCACAACGTTTTGACGTGTTTTTCAGACTGAGGCCAACAATGCCAACACCGACAATCAAGATCTATCACCCAATTCTCCGCCAGACGACATCGAAACACCGTAAGAATTAGTTTTAGTGGCAGTTTTACGGCACCTACAACACAAATAGGTCACTTGTGCAGAAGATAAGAGATGCTACTAGACAGTAAAGTAATATAAAAATAAAAGAGACAGGAACTACAATGACGGTTGATGTTTAATAGGAAGGGAGGCATAAACCACACCAGAGCACCTGCCAACCACACATAGTAAGAATGTCGAAATAATCCAGCGACATATATATCAATCATTCTGTGAAGTGTTTTAACTTCAACAATTCTAACTTTACAAAGTAAGACCAAACTGGGTTGTGAACTAACGTGGAAGCACCTAGCTTGAGCCCGGCGCGGTCATATTCCCTTTTTTAAGAGTGTCTTCTTTTTCTTCTTCTTCATCCACTCCCATGCTGTCATACACATGCACACACATGCACACAAATGCACACACAAACACACATACACAAACACAAACATAAACACATACACAAACACACAAACACGCGCACACACACACACACACACACACACACACACACACAGCACACACACACTCACACACACACGCAGTTTGTGACTCACAGTCAAACGCACTCAAAAGGCAGACCCAAGCAACAAGACAGACTCTATCCCTTGAGCATCAAATTGGTTGTTGGTTTCCTCTTTTTACATAAGGCTACTCTGGATGCCTCGTAAGTGATTGAATGGGTTTTAGTTTTAGTAAGAGTTTTACCGCACTTGCAACAGAATACGGTCATATAAGTGCCAAAGCTTAGAGGTGTTACAAGAGGGTAACAAACGTAAAAAAGAAGGAGGTAAGATGACAAAAGATGTTTGATAGGAAAAAAGAAGCAAACCGCACCAGAGCACCCGCCAACCACCCACAGTTTTAACGCCTGTATCGACACTAGTAAGTAATTGGTAAGTAACCGTTTTCCATTTACCTCTGAAAAATTGATTGTCTTCCTTTTAAAAACGTTTTTCTTAATGCGATTAATTTCTCCTATCCTGGCTGTCAGGGTCAACCCGGGTGAGAGGGATGCAGCATCCCAGCAGAAAGGCTGAGATACTCAATAAAAATTTCTCCCAATCAAATTCTGATATCCTGCATGCGACAGCAAAAGACATAACTGCTAGGCCACACACACACACACACACACACACACACACACACACACACACACACACACACACACACACATACACCCTTTTTGTGAATGTATCATAGCCATAGACTACAGAGGGCATTTTAAAGACTAGACTAAAATATTGAAAAAACAGGTTTTAATGTTGAACGTTCATGTGTTGTGCAGAAACGTCCTTGAAGACTACATGTGTGACTGTGGTGTGCTCAGGACTCTAACACAGTTCTACTCCTGTCCAAAGGTCAAGCTATCTATGGACGTGGTAAGTACGGATTAAGGTTTTTTTCTTAGGTTTTAGTAAGAGTGTTATGGCACTTACAACAAAACAGGGTCATATAAGTGCTGAAGATTAGAGGTGTCAGAAGAGAGTAACAAACACAACAAAGAAAGAGAAGAGATCAAGACGATAGATTGTTGACAGGAAAGTAGAAGCAAACCACACTTGAGCATCCACCAACCAACAGTGTAAGTCCTGCTTCCTATTTCGCTGAAACAGCCAAGTAAGCTGAGAGTTTCGACTAACAAGAAATGTCAAGCAAGTGTCGATGACATTGGGTTCAGATGGCTGCTCACTTGGTAGAGTCCTTGAGCAAGACACGACAGACAACCCTCTTTCAAAAACACCAGGCGCTGCACGCTGGCGACGACCAATGTTGTATTTGTGAAACCATTGTTCTGCATTGTTGTAATATTGAGTTTTTCGCATTCTCTGAATGTATTTTGATGTGTTTAAATATCTGTTCATGTATGTAAGTGAAGCGTGCTGGCAAAATTAGTTATTTCTCGGATTTGAGCCTCTTGGGAATAGATAATCATGTTTATAGGTGAAGTTTTTACACTTTGTAAGTATGAAATAATAAAAGACATGTTAAACTTATAGAATATGGCATCAATAGAAAATCTACAAATATGGCCGTTGTGTAGATTTTTAGCCAATATCTCCATTTGCAGATTGCGAAAAGTAACACATTTTGTCAGCATGCCCCACGTATATTTACCTTTTTAACTCAAAATTGTAAGATCTCTGCCTTCTCAGCATTCATGTGACATATGTTTGCTGAGAGTTTCCCATTAGTAACGTATTGTTGACCGAGAGTGTCCCTTAAGTAACGTATCTTCACTGAGTGTCCCTTAAGTAGCGCATGTTCACTGAGTGCCCCTTAAGTTCACTGAGAGTATCCCTTAAGTATGTTTACTGAGCGTGTCCTTCACTGAGTGTCCCCTGAGTTCACTGAGTGTCCCTTGAGTAGTGGATGTTTACTGAGAGTGTCCCTTTAGTAACGTATCTCTGCTGAGAGTGTCCCTTTAGTAACGTATCTTTACTGAGAGTGTTCCTTAAGTAACGTATCTTTACTGAGAGTGTCCCTTTAGTAACGTATCTCTACTGACAGTGTCCCTTTAGTAACGTATCTCTACTGAGAGTGTCCCTTAAGTAACGTATCTTTACTGAGAGTGTCCCTTAAGTAACGTAACTTTACTGAGAGTGTCCCTTAAGTAACATATCTTTACAGAATGTGTCCCTTAAGTATCGTATCTTTACTGATTAAGTTCACTGAGAGTGTCCCTTAATGACAGTTTCCTTCGTGATGTATGTTTCAGCTCTTCTACATTGTGTTCCAAGGGATATACAGCTACTTCCTGATCTTTAGCTTGGGCGAAGAGGATTCCCATGCTGTGGATTTCATAGTTGAGCTGTGGGGCGCTTGCTATTGTTATGGGGTGGCGAGAGAGGTGTGTGTTGTTCACCAGCGATCCAACGCCCCATCTCCACCCCTACCTAACCACATACACGAACGTACGCGCACACACACACAC
>NW_004797622.1:283491-284956 GCF_000002075.1 Aplysia californica | reverse complement strand
GATATATATATGAGGCAGCGTGGTGAAATCAGGCGCTCGTGGAAGTAATGAAACCAAAGAAAACAGCGCTTTTCTGACCGTTGAGCAATTTTTTTCGAATTTCCTTTATTTGGCTCATCACCTTTTATGTCCACTTGAAAAAATGCATTTTAGTGTGCATTTTTAAATGAAAAAAACGTTAATCAAAGGCACAAAAATGGAAATTTGCCAGTCTCCATGGACACTCAAGCTTTGGAAGTCACCAAACTTTGGCGACCATTTTCTCGCAAATTTGACCTCTGACACCAGGCGACCTTCACGTCCTTCAGTCGCAAATATCTCGACTTCTGTTCAAGACATCATTAATGAGTTGGGGTTTTTTTCACCCAAAGCAAGACAAATGAACTCGCTTTAAGATGTTCCAAAATTACTCCATATGCCCTGAGAGTGACATCGCCTGTTTCCACCATGTCATGACATATATACGCTTATATAATTAATAAACATAAACTAATACTTTTCTAACATCCCCGCTCCCCTTCCTATCCCTGCTCCCCTGACCTCCCAATTCCCCCCTTCCGCCCTCCCCCCAATGCCCCCTGGACCAATCCCCCTTTCTCCCCCACTCCCCTCACAGTTCATTAGCAACATGCGCCGCAGCACCCAGCTATCCAAGTACTGTCGCTACTGGTACATAAGTCATTGGAACCGCTATGACGTCACACTCTGCGTGACCTTTTTTCTGGCCTTATTCCTGAACGCCACGCTGACGGGTCAGGACGTCATCTGGGCCAGGATTGTGTTTAGCATCAATTTCATCATGTTCTTCTTCCGCATCCTCAACAACTTTGCCGCTCACAAACGCCTCGGTCCTCTGGTCACCATGCTGTATGGGATGGTGAGATCGCGTTTCTCTACATATACGTCACCATAGGATGGTGAGATCGCGTGTCTCAACATATAGGTCAATATGGGATGGTGAGATTGTATGTCTCAACATATAGGTCAGTATGAGATGATGAGATCGCGTGTCTCTACATATAGGTCACCATAGGATGGTGAGATCGTATGTCTCTACATATAGGTCACCATATAATGGTGAGATCATACCTCTCTACATATAGGTCTCCATAGGATGGTGAGATCGTATGTCTCTACATATATGTCACAATTTGATGGTAATATCATATCTCTCAACATATAGGTCACCATGGGATGGTGATATCATATCTCTCTACATATAGTTCACCATGGGATGGTCAGATCGTATGTCTCTACACATAGGCCACCGTGTATATCCTTTTGTCGAGCTTTAAAGACATATGATTACTATCAATAAAAGGGATTGCATAACTAGAGATGGAAGATTCTAAAGCAGTCTTAACGGTTTGTCTCCTTCTTTCCTTCCATCTCTCCCCCTTTCTTTCCCAGTCTCTCCCTCCCTGTCTCCCTCCCTCTCTCCCTCCCTCTCTCCCTCCCTCTCTCC
>NW_004797622.1:278973-281342 GCF_000002075.1 Aplysia californica | reverse complement strand
AACTCTAGTACTGAATATAACCTCTTTGGGGAGGGGGGGGGGACATCATTACCTCAAACAAGAGCTGTGCCAATTCGACTTTACTATTCGACATCCATGATTTTTGCACTATTCACAGCTATTCGAAGCGTAGCAGAGCCATTCGAATGCCGTGTGATTTTTAAAAAACAACAGATAATGGATTTTCGTCTCATTTTTCTCAAACTCAAATGTAGAAAAATTAGAGCACATTATACCTAAAATCATTAAGATGAATATACAGAAATACTCTTTATTTGATTGTTACGAGACAGAGTGAAAAGAGGATCCTACAAGAGTTATAAAACAATCCTTTAGAGAATATCTCTTACTATTCAATATTCACTCGTCACTCTTGAAGCGCAGCGAATGTTTTTTTCATGAAGTTAGCTGTGGCAATGAGCCCCACTAACCCTACTCGAAATTTTGAGCGCTATGAACGGTGATGTGATGTCAACACGTTGCACTGTCTACGACAACCACACACGCACGCTCTGTGACTGGGGTTGAACAGCGCAATTCAGATCTAGACTATAACAATTTAAGAAAGACGATTCGACAGGGCTTCGAATAGCGAAAGTTAGATCTTGTCTTATCACATATAAGAAAATACGATTCGAAGGCGCTTCGAATTACGAAAGTTAGAACTTGTCTTATCACATATAAGAAAAAACCATTCGACGGCGCTGTGTATAGCGAGTGAATGTAGAATAGCAGCACATAGGTCTGGGTTTATGCTTATCATAATATACAAGAAAAAAACAACATTCAACGGAGGTATTCGAATGTCATGAATAGTGAGCTCACGGTTCGAAGCTTCGATGATTTATTGTTTATTCAAAATCGCACAGCACTACCACAAACTCTAGTACTAAATATAACCTCTTTGGGGGGGGGGGCATCATTGCCACAAACTCTAGTACTAAATATAACCTCGTTGCCTCAAATCTCAGACACTTATAGTTATAGCTGGTGCACCAGGAACGCGTCGCTGGCTAATGAGAGCATGACAATGTGTGGATTGGATGATGTGGGCAGCTATGTCGGCGCTGTCCTACCAGGGATTTACTTCCTACTCACCAACATCATGCTACTCAACCTGCTTATAGCCATGTTCAAGTGAGTCGATGTGTGTGTGTGTGTGTGTGTGTGTGTGTGTGAGAGAGAGAGAGAGAGAGAGAGAGAGAGAGAGAGAGTCGATGTGTGTGTGTGAGTGTGTGTGTTTTTGTGTTAGTGTATCTTTTTGTGTATGTGTGTTTGTGTGTGTATTTGTGTGTGTATGTGTGCTTGAGTGTGTGTGTGTGTGTGTGTGTGTGTGTGTGTGTGTGTGTGTGTGTGTGTGTTTGAGCGTGTGTGCACACACGTGTGTGTGATGTTTGTGTATGTCTGTTTGTGTATGTGTGTTAGTGTGTGTATTTGTGTGTGTCTGTGTACGTATGTGTGTGTCCATATGTGTGTGTATTTGTGTGTGCTTGTGTATGTGTGTTTGGGCATGTGTGTGTTTGTTTGTGTGTCTATTTGTGAGTGTGTCTGTATGCATGTGTGTCTGTATGTGTGTGCGTTTGTGTGTGTGCGTGCGTGTGTGTGCGTGTGTGTGTGTGTTTGTGTGTGTGAGTTTGTTTGTGTGTTTGTGTATGTGTGTTTGAGTATTTATGTGTGTGCGTGTGTGTCTATGTGCGTGCGTATGTGTGTGTGTATTTGTGTGAGTGTGTGTGTGTGTGTATTTGTGGGTGTGGGTGTGTGTTTGTGTGTGTGCTTGCGTGTGTGTGTGTGTGTGCGTGTGTGTGTGCGTGTGTATGTGTTTGTACGTGTGTATTTTTGTGTGTTTGTTTCTTCTTTCCTATCAAACATCTATCGTCATTATCTCTCCTCCTTCTTTTTTATGTTTTGTTACTTTCCTGTAACACCTCTAACTTTTGGCGCTCGTATGACCTTATACAGTTGCGAGTGCCGTGAAACCTCTACTAAAACAAACAATTGTTTGTTTGCGTGTGCGTGTGTTTGTGTGTGTGTGTGTGTGTGTTTGTGTATGTGCATGTGTGTATGTGCATGTGTGCATGTGCATGTGTGTGTGTGTGTTTGTGTTCATGTGTATGTGTTTTTGTGTGTGTATTATTGTGTGTGTTTGAGTATGTGCACGTGTGTGTAAGTGTGTGTTTGTGAATGTTTGTGTGTGTGGGAGGGGAGGGTCACATTTATTATTTTGTTTGATATTATTTATTTGTTTGTTAATTTATTCATTTGTTTATGTTTGTATGTTTTTTGTTATAATGTTTTTGGCGGGGGGAGGGGGGGATTAGTGCAAGTTTATGTAACCCAAAAGGTTCGTACAAGTTTGTGTGTGTGTGTGT
>NW_004797622.1:271449-277956 GCF_000002075.1 Aplysia californica | reverse complement strand
TATATATATGAGTCTTTTTTATGTCGCATTTTTTAAATTTGTGATTCCAGACCTAATTCCTTGGACACCAATAAAAGATATTGCTTAAAATTGCCGTTGACTATGTTCATGAACAAGGTAAAACGTTCCTTGACCTTAAAATCAGGTTTTCAAAACTGCCCAAGTCATAGAAATTTTAGAGCTCTTTTGTAAATCTTGCTCAGTGGGCAGAATGGCAAGTTTCGCAACACGTATATGTTTTTTAAAACATGCTTAGGGATAAAAGTCATGGCTCTAGGGATTAAATATTTCACAGTTATTCAGAGTATTGAACAGCATTACCGAAGCAAAAAAAATCTTGGTGCCCGTCTTTGTCTTATTTTTGTTAATTAGCTCTCCTATCTCCAAATTTTGCTTGACCCATTTCAAAGTTCTCTCCTGTTACCCAGCATTTCACACAGAAAAATGGTCCCTAGATATAAATGTATTTCTTTGAGATTTTGCGAGTGAAGACTACCTTCATATTCCTGTATATAACATGAGACAGCGGAGTTTATGCAACGCACGATTGAATGATACAGAGCCAAGTTCAACCCAACATGGTGAGTATTTGAGCATAAATGTCCCTCCTGTTACCAGGGTCTATAACGACTTATTATACAGAAATCCGATACACTCAATGATAAGACAATCTATAACATGAGCTCTACCCAGTGAGTGGTTGCCAGGTACTGATGTACAGAATTCCATCCTGTTACTTTCCCTCCTGTTACCCGTGTTTTGGTAACAGGATAGAACAAAAAGTAAAGGAGAGAAAGGAGTGTGCTCAATATCTTAACCGACCACAGTTTGGGTTAGAATGTGAGGTAGTCCACGTTTAATAGAGTAAATGAAAGAGGTTAAAACTAAAGGCATGTTTGTGTTTTTTCAACAGAACACCTGAATAATAATTTTTATCTTTGAGTAACAGGACAGAATTGAGAGTAACAGGAGAAAATACAAGATAGCAGGACGGAGTGGTACGTGTCAAATAGCTAAACCGACCAAAATTCGGGTTGGAAATGGGTCATTCATTCAAAAAACAAAGCTGAATAGTTACTATATGAAAGATGTGTCTGTACTGTTTTAACAAACTCCTGTATTGTGATTCTGTAATTTAGGTAACAGAGTGGAATTGAGAGCAATAGTGAGGGAACAACAGAGTTAAATGAAAGACAAAAACCTTCCATTTTTCCTACATCGATGATAATAATAATGCAACCTACTTTTGTTCCACCAAATTCTAGAACTTTCTATTTTGATAAATGGTATCGAAGAGTTCTAAGTAATCGTGATATTGCAGGTTTAAGGGTTCGAGGCTCCGCTCGGTCCAAAGTTGTGTCCTTGAGAAAGATACTTAACCCACGAATTTCCCATTTGGCTCAGTCCTTTCGGAGAGGACGTTTACCGTTAAACTCAGAGGTCCCACCTCTGAAATAATCTTATAAGTGCGTTAAACCTGTAGCATTTAACTATTTTAACCAAAGAGTTCTTAAAATGTAGGTCTAGATCTAGATCTTTTATTTACGAGGTCTGTCTCAGAATAAAGTTTCCCTCCTCCATAAAAATCAAGAGTACGCAACCAACAGCCAGTAAATTTTGTGACGTCATGACTTCATGTCCAAGAAATCTCAACGCCAAATTGCAAGTGTATTGGTGAACGGGTCATAGAGCTGTGACGTGTCAAATGTGGTGTTCTTGTGTACTTTGTCCAAGGCAAATTCGAGGAAAATCGCTGAGCAAAACACTGGAGCAACCTTCTCACGCTACGATGTCCGAGTTGTGATCAAATTTTCAACTCTTCTCGGCAAGTCTGCAGTTGAAAGCCATGGTGATCTATGCAAAGTAATATGGAATAATACCCCATCAACTCAAACTGTAAGGAAATTGATCAGGGAGGTTGAAGGTGGGAGGTCGGACATGAAAGATGAAGCGCACACAGAAAACACGGGGAGAGAAAGGTGATGCTCATTTTTTCAACATGCGTGGCATCATACTGTGCTGGCTAGTCACACCTGGCGTAACTGTCACAGGTGACTACGACAGGTTCGTCCTCAAAGACAAGCTGAGACCTGCGATCCGGAAAAAAGACCCGCTTTGCTTGGAGAAGGCATAATCCTGCATCATGACAACGCGCCTGTTCACAAGTCGAGTTGTGAACGAGCTTCTTGAGGCCTACTCATGAGAATTATTGGAACACACGCCCTATTCGCTCAATCTCGCCCATTGCAACTTCTACCTCTTCCCCAAGGTGAAAGAAATGCTTCGAGGTCGGTGATTTGAGGACGAGGACCAGATTCAAGAGGCTATGTGAAAAGCACTCGGGACCTTGGACAAACGATCACTGACCACTGTCTTTGACTGCTTGGTACATCAAATTGAGAAATGTCTTGAACTTGATGGTTCCTACGTTGAATAGGTATATAAATAAGCTTTCTTTTGATACCAAATACAAGGTGATTTATGATTATATGTGAGGACAGCATGACAGGAAAACTTTATTCTGAGACAGACCTCGCAGTTGAAGATTTAGAACATTTCACGTTTTCGCAGAGACGTAGACGTAGATTGAAGTAAGAAATGAGAATCTTCTTCACCGAAAATTTGTCACACATGAAATCAGCTTAGCTTAGTTGACTTTAGCACTATGCCACTTATGCTAGATCTAGATTTGTTGTATGAAGGGCAGGCCCTATTAATAGTTGATTTCCCAAACAGGACTTTTATTTATATTTGCTTTGTTTCACCAGAGACAAAGCTGACTCCTGCTGAAAAAAAAGTAATAAAGGAGAGACAGAGAGAGGCGAAACAAGAACCCAATGAAGACACTGCACGACATGCAGTATGAAAAGCAGAACTGCATCAAAGACAAAGAACAAAGGGAAAGGAAACCTGTCGTTTGTGTGATTTCAAGAGACCATTGGGCAGCATGTATGGAATGGAGAAAAACGAAGAAAGACACAAATCTGAAGAGGAAATCAAACAGTGCCGATGAAAACAGATGCCCCATCCTCAAGTATGCTATTTTTTTTTTAGACTAAAATGTAGGTTTGCGATGAAAACAGTGCAGAGAAGAAAAAAAATTAAAGTTGAAAATGAAAACCTTATCTGAGAGCAAGAAGGCAGTGAAAAGAATATTAAAATATCCTTTTGCTCTCCAGGATGAGTTGAAAGACCGATAAAAGAAAACAAAAGTATTCGAATGTTGGCTTCTGGAGAAATATTAAGAAAGTACAAAATCCAGAGCAAATGTTTAGATTATTTAGTAGAGGTTTTACGGCACTCGCAACTGCATAAGGTCATATGAGCGCCAAGGGGCGGATGTCAACAGAGAAGTCCTTACAGGGAATCAGGCATACTCTGCTCACCTCTCTTGCTTCAACAGCACGAAGTCTGTTTTGGCTTTCAAGGCACCCCGGAAATAGCGAGTCACAAGGGAGTGACAAACATACAAAAGAAGTAGAGGACAAATGACAATAGCAAGGATTAGAAAAGAAAAGGCAGAGGTTCCCTGATGTAGATCAGGCTCAGTTATGAGCTTGACATTGATGAATCAGCCCATTCACAATTACATTGTGCATGAACGAGAAATGTCCCCCCCTTTGGGAATGGCCTAAAGACACTTCAGTCAGTGGCACCGCCTCAAGGGGTGAGCAAATTTTAATTTTGTAAAACTTTCAACAAAAAGAACCAAAGGAAACTGAATTTTTAAAAAGTTCTTTCAACTCTGCAGATGGAGAAAGTCCACATTTAGGATTTTTTTTTCCCTTTGGCCTGACAACTCGAGAATTTTGAACGGTTTAAAAATATTGTTACCAATGTTACCTTGAAAGAGATTTTTTTAAAACCCAAAAACGTTTGTTGAATGACATCGTGCGTAGAACATCTGTACAGACAGTACCAGAGCAGTTCAAACATTGTTTTACAAGCTTTTGGCGGCGGACGCTATTTAATAATCAGATCAAAACACTTGTGCGTGCAAGATTTGTGATAACACTGGACTGACAGCTGACGCATCGTTTATGCATTGTTTTCATCTGAAGGTTATTCCTGCTCAAGTTAGGCCAAAACATGCATGCACGTATCGTACGATCATAGAAACCCAGTCCCACTACTGAACATCACCATCGACGGGACACAACTTAAACAAGTTGAGGTATTTGAATAGCTTGGGAGCATTCTTACACATGACGTAAGATTGGACATAGGAAAGTTGAAATCAGGACCCAAAAGCAAAGGCAGAAACCCATAAACTGTCAGCACTACTCACCCATAAGTACCTACCATTGGAAGGAAAAAGACAACGACTTATTCACAGCATATTCCTTCCAACACTGACTTACAACATAAAACAGGAAGACGAAAGACTGATAAACGAAATTTGACAGGGAATAAACCAGTTATAGAACAAGAACATCAAAGAAAGAAGTGGTTCGATCATCTGATGAGAGTGTCACCAAATCAACCAGCTTCACGAGCTGACAACTCTAATATATCCGGATACAAGGGCAGGTGCAGACCACGCAAAACTTGGCTGGATAGCGTTATAGAGGATAGAGGTCTACAAGGGCAGGTGCAGACCACGCAAAACTTGGCTGGAAAGCCTTATAGAGGATAGAGGTCCTCCCAAAGAATAACATTTCAACAACAGAAGTCACCTACACTGCCCTTGACTGAAAATTGTACACCCCCCCCCCCCCCCGACAGCAACTGATGCAAGAGGAAGGATGAAGCAAAGTAAAAGGATCCAATCCTAGCATACTCTGAAGACATGAGACTCACTGCAACGTGGCAGAAATGGGTAGTAATGAAAGAAAATAGAAATCCCGAACGGCGAACAGAAGAAAGTAAGAATCTCTAAGAAGAGAACAGAAACTGGGAGGCTGATGCCATTGTGGGCTTTATTCCAGAAAACGTTTCGACAGTACAAGTTATACGATTCTAATACTGACCCTCAGTTTAAGGAAAGAGCAACTTTCAAGCTAATGAAGCAAGAGTACATGCTAACGTCGCTCAAAATTGTTTGAGTAAAATGGAAGAGGAAATACAAAGCACACACGATGGGGCTTTGCAAAATCAACTGTCTACACTACACACTGGTAACTTTACTTTATTCTTACTTTATCTGATCTCTTCTACTGCGAGGTGTGGAGGACAGATTCAGTTCTCGGACATGGGCAAGGTGTGTTGCTTTTTGGATCGGCATATTGTGCTTTAAAGGATGTCTTTGACTCCATCGATCCATCTTTTTATTAGCCTCCCTTTTGCTCTGAAGCCATTGAATCGCATCTTGTAGATCGTTGAGGCTGGCAGTTGTGGCCCCATTCTCATTACGCGTCCAAAACATCCTCTCGACATAATAAAATATTTCGTTTCGACGCCCATTTATTGTTTGATGCCTTCGTTTTTTTACTCTGGTAACTAGATTCTACATCCTGTAAACAACGTCTGGACAGAATATGTTACATACCTTTAACATTCCCATCCATTCTTCAGTTATTCCTTTAGATGATATCACAGTTTTGTTGTTAAAGTCTGATAACAGTCTTTTATGTTCTCTCCTGTTACCCACGTTTCCCTCCTGTTACCGCCCCTCTTTACGTTCATTAAAAAAAATCTTGAACTTTGTTTTTAAAAAGTAAGTGTGGCATTAGCTTCACCTTACTGATAGCTTCACCTTACTGATAAAAGGAATAGAAATTCATATGATCACAATGTGTTTGATCTTAGAGTGAGAATCACAAACTGAAATTCTAAAATTTTCACAGATCTTTTAATTTGGAACTTTAATCCGAAATAATTTTCCGTTGATTCTAAAACTAAAGTGTTTTTTTTTATTATTTGCCCGATGAATAGACCTAGTTTCATCAACATATATTGCATTAAACCCCCAAAATATATTCCAGTATACAGCTCTATGATTTCTGCAGGTAACAGGAGATAACATTTTCCTAGGAAGTTTAAGGCAAACGTTGACGTTACGCTCTAAGTTGACGGAATTAAGCTCAGAAATTTCACATTAATGTCTACAGATGGTTGACATATTGCATCAATATTATTTCGAAACTTTTCATAAAAATTCATATTTCGAAAAAATGAGAATCTAAAAGGTGACATTTTTTAAAAATGACTCATATATATATACTAGTTGGGCCACCTTTCAAGGAAAGGAATGATCGGTGCTTTAATATAAACTAAAAGTTATGGGCCTACTATATTTACACTCTACTGGAATGGGGAAATAAATCTTGAGAGATGCAAAAAATTAGAAGGTCTAGATCTATAGTCTCAAAACAAAATGCGCCTCGCCACGAAATATCACTTCCGGATTTTTTAAAATTACAGAGACAGAAGCGTCGGCCTACAAAAGCGATCGGCGAAATAAAGAAATTTTGCTTTTTGCAGCAAAACTGAAAAAACGAAAGGCGTCATGATCTGGAAAATTTTAAAGAATCTTTTGGCGAAAACCGCATGTCAATCGATGCAGCC
>NW_004797622.1:267230-268881 GCF_000002075.1 Aplysia californica | reverse complement strand
ATTATTTGTATTATTATTATTATTATTGTTACTTTGTCATTTTGACAAAGGCAGTTTGTGTGACTTGCCATGTGTGAACACCGACACAAATGAAAATAATGCTGTTATTGTTGAAGAACGTAAAGGTAGATGTGTGTTTGGACGTGTCAATGAGAGAAAGGCGTGTGGTCTAGACTGTGTGCAACCCAAAATTCTAAAAATGTGTTCAGCACAACTTAGTTCTATTTACATCTATATTATCAACCAGTCGTTGTTGACACATGCTGTTCCCACTATTTGGAAATGTTCTGAAATCGTCCCCCTTCCAAAGAAAGAAAAGATTACTGAAATAATGACCTGAGGCCAATAGCCTTAACATCCATAGTTATAAAATGTCTGGAAAAAATTGTGCTAAAAAGACTACAAAACGTACAAAGAACCCATCCAGGACCCTCTACAATTCGCATATCGTCATGGGAGAAGTGTGGAAGACGCCATTCTACTATTTCTTGACAACATATATAGACACTTAGACAAGACAAAAACATACAGTAGGATCATGATTTTTCGTCAGCCTTTAATACTATCCAGCCTGCTATCCTTTTAAAGAAATTAGAAAACATAGGTGTAACGTCTTTTTAATATCATGGACAGGTAATTTTCTTACCTACCGAACCCAGTATGTAAAATTAAAACCTTCTTCATCGACATACATCACAACAAATACAGGGGCCCCGCCCCTCAAGGATGTGTTTTGTCACCAGTTTTATTCACACTATACTCGAACGATTGCCAAATAAACAGTAACATAAGTTGATAAAATTTGCTGATGATTCAGCCATAATTGGGCTAATTCAGGCTGACAATAACGAAACCGCTTACCGGAATTTTGCACTTAACTTTTCTCAATGGTGTGAAAATCATAAGCTGCTTTTAAATGTGAAAAACCCCCCAAAAAACCTGTTGTATATTTTAGAATAAAGAAAGTGCCTCTGCAGCCACTCGAAATTAAATGTAAAAACATCGAGCGAGTGTCGGACTATAAGTATTTGGGTGTTACAGTAGACAACGAACTCAACAGGCGTATCCACACTTCTCTCCTGCATAAAAAAGTTAACAAAAGACTATTTTTTCTAAGGAAGCCAAAGTATTTTAAAGTTGATAAAACGTTGATGTCGATATTCTACCATTCAGCCACAGAAAGTATGATCAATTTTTGTATAACAGCATGGGCCAGGAACACAAGACAACAAGATAAAGAAAAATTAAATTGATTGATACGGAAAGCATGTAAAATTTCAACATCTACATATCCCTACTTGGATGAATTATACATAACTGCTTGCATTAAAAAAATTAATTCCATCTTTTTAGACAACAAACATCCCTTGTTCCTTCAAATAAAAACATCAGTCAGAAGTAAAAAACCTAGGCTTCTGACTAGTAACAAAGAAAGATATAGAAGGTCATCATCTATCAAAATGCTTCCATCTTAACCATCTTGTTTAGTGTACTTACGACCTTAGAGCATGCATCATTTAACATTGAGTGTGTATATCTTAAGATTATTATTGTTTATATAGCTGCTCATTTGTATTATGCATGTGATTGTAAGCCTACGTGTGTGTGCATGTGTGTGTGTGTGTGTGTGTGTGTGTGTGTGTGTGTGTGT
>NW_004797622.1:255992-261335 GCF_000002075.1 Aplysia californica | reverse complement strand
GGGGGGGGGGAGGGTAGGAATAAAAGGGAGAGAGTGTGGTCCAAAATTAATGGGGAGAGGGGGATGACACATTCGACCTCATACCCCTGTACTAGTAGGAACAAATCTGTTTTATTTCTCCTTTAGTGAACAAAAGAACAAGAGATCATGAAATTTTAGTGATTTTAGTTAGTTACTAAGACAACTTTTCCCCATTTAGGAACCTGTTTCATTTTAAAAAACCTAAACCAATGTACAAAAGTTTTTAAAATGCACAGAAAAGTGAGGAAGCCAACTCGTTACCGGTACTAATACTGAAGGTGACTTGCCATTTACAGAAAAAAAGTAATTTCATTCAGATATCTAGATTCTAGATAAAATAAATGATTCACATGATCATCGGTGGTGGCAAGCTGGAAAATAATAAACGGGGGGTATGGAATAAGGAGCGGAAGGGGGGAGGGGGGTGGTGCGCAAAAAAACCCAACTGAAAATTGATAAGCGGGGTGGGCGTGGGGGTGGGAGACGTTTATTCGATACCTTAGAGTATGTCGATTCCGTAGACTTGTCCTGCAAGCTGATGTGACTGTATACAGGGACAGGATTCCTGTCTAGGATCAGAATAGCTCCCTGGGAATAATCTTTAACCCCCTCCCTTAAAAAACAAAAGAACTCGATTTTATTACTCATGCCAAAGACCGTCGTGTGAGGACGTGCCAAAAAATCTTAAACTTTAGTTTTAGTAAGAGTTTTATGGCATTTGCAACACAATAAGGTCATACAAGTGCCAAAGATTAGAGGCGTTACACAAGGGTAACGAACACAGAAATAGAAAGAGGAGAGATACGGAAAATAGCTGATGTTTGAATAGGAAAGAAGGAGAAAACCACACCAGAGCACCCGCCAACCATCCACAACGCCTCACACGCTCTAGAACTTTTGCCTCAGCCGGAGTTGGACGGTGGGGGTGGGGGAGGGGGGCTCTCGTGGCCTAAAGGTTAAGGTGTTCGCCTCTCATTCAGAGTTCCCGAGTTCGAATCCGTGTAGCGACAGAAAAATGTTCTTCTCTACAATTGTCTCCTTTCACATACCTTTTTGCTCTCTAGCAAATGTTCTGTCATCTGCTTTCGTCTCCACTTTCTGTCCCCAGCCCGTCACCTCCTTTGCTCCCTCCTTCGGGCTCCTGACACTTTCTGCAGCCTTTCTACTGCTACACCTTGGCCCCTTCTTACTGCTGTCTTTCAGCCACATCCCTGATCTTCTGGTAGGAAAGATCTACACCTAGCCTTCTCGGACAAGAGTGAAAAATCTCGGAGGTCCCGTGTGCAAGTTGCACAAATTAAAGATCCCTTGGTGGTCTAAAATCGATAAGAATATGTTTCGGCCGCTACCCCGGCAAATTCAAAATTTCTTACCAACTGAAAATGTTTAATGTGTCCCGTGCGCTCACATGACCTAAAGCAGTTGCGGGGGCCGTAAAGAACTTGCCCCCCCCCCCCCCCCACACAAAAACAAAAAAAAGGAGTAGGGCAGTGGCTCTAAACACGTCCTTCGCTCGTGTCTGTGTTAAGCTTGACAACGGCTGCCAAGTCTGTGAATCGGCAGGAACATAATTGTGGAAATGCTAGCCCCGCACCAAACCCTCCTCCTCCTCTTCCTCCTCCTCCTCTTCCTCTTCCAGCTATTCCTCCTCCTCCTTGTCCTCATTATCATCACCATCATAATCATCATGATTTGTGTGTCCAGAAGAGGCAAATAGAAAGTATCAGTATATCTTCCTCCTCCTTCCACTCCTTCTCCTCCTCCTCCTTTTCGTCCTCCTCCTCCTCATCATCATCACCATCATCCTCATCATCATCCCCACCAGAAGACACAGAAACAGAGGACCAGTGCCGCTTTATCAAGCTCAACCTTCAGTCCCGAATGTCGCCCTACTTCCTCTCCGATGTGGACAGATTCCCCGTGCCTGACAACATGGTCGCCTGGGACGTAAGTGGGCAACTTTGGTCTTCCTCTTTTCCTCGTTCCGTTTTTCTGAACATTCTAATTTTTGTTCTTGTCTTTGTTGCTGTTGTTATTGTTGTTGTTGTTGTTGTTGTTGTTGTTGTTGTTGTTGTTGTTGTTGTTGTTGTTATTTCTGTTGTTCCTATTCTTCTTCCGTTTCGCAGAAAATTCTTCTTGTTGTTGTTGTTTTTCTTCTTCTTCTTCTTCTTCTTCTCCTTCTCCTTCTTCTTCTCCTTCTCCTTCTTCTTCTCTTTCTCCTTCTTCTTCTTCTTCTTCTTCTTCTTCTTCTTCTTCTTCTTCTTCTTCTTCTTCTTCTTCTTCTTCTTCTTCTTCTTCTTCTTCTTCTTCTTCTTCTTCTTCTTCTTCTTGCCTACCCAGATCGTCAATTGTCTGTTGTCTGTTGTCCTTTCGTGCCGTCATTTGAATGACAGCTTGAGCGTCCCTTTCATTTTTTTTCTAAGTGAGGTGTTTTCACGCCCCCATCAATACTATTTAAATCATTTAGAAAGCAGGCCTCTGTCCCTGTCCGTTTGTGAGGGCCAATCCTAGTTGAGATAGACACACCTCAGAGTATCTGATAGTTCCTTTGGGGACGGACGTTTAACTCGGAGGTCTTTCCTCTTAAATAACCTAATAGTGTTGATATGGGTTTGCTCCTTCTTTCCTATGAAAAATCTATCGTCTCTATCTCCCCTACTTCTTTTTTATGTTTGTTACTCTCTTGTAACACTTCTAACCTTCGGCACTTATATGACCTTATTGCGAACGAAAACAGGGAAATGACAGATGAGTGGAAACCAAGAACACGCATCCAGAAGACCTCCTTAATGCGAGAAGCAACAAAACTACTTGAGGAGTTCGACCCACCCGAGAACAGAGAACCAATCACCAACATCAGCAGCGAACATCCATATTGGCAGACACCAGAAATCACAGTAAGGACGAGACTTCTAGACCCTTCTTGTGACAAGACCACACCAGAAGAAATCCTCAGAACTAGTGCCCTGGAGACAGTGGACTCGTATGCTGAAACTCCAATTCATGCATACACAGACGGGTCAGCAACAAACGCTACACGGAATGCTGGACACGGATCGACCATCAAATATCGAAATAACTTTGGAGAGAAGAAGCAGACCCAACTATTTGGCCCATACGGAACATACAGCTCTAACTATGACGCAGAGAGAATCGCCATAGTAAAGACCCTGGAGCAGATCACCCAAGACTTTTTTGAAGGCGCAGTAACACCAGGGGATGTTGTCTTCTCTGACTCAATGTCAGTACTCCAAGCCGTCGAGTGAGGAGGAGACTACAGAGGTGACGGGAACCTTCTCAGCCTTGTAAAACAGCTGGGCCCTTCCTATGGCATCCAGGTCACACTGCAGTGGGTGCCTGGCCATTCTGGAGTACCAGGGAATGAGACTGCAGACCATCTATCAAAGACTGGAGCGAGCCTGCCCCAGACAGACACAGCCGCCTCTTTAGAAACCTGCAGAGGGATCATCCAAGCCAAAAGCAGAGACGAGTGGCTAAACAGATGGACCAACGCAGAAACAGGAAGATCTCTCTTCGGGTGTATGGACTAACCCAACCCCAAAGATCCTTCAAATCTTTTATTTAGAGCCGATCAGACATTGATCTTCAGAGCCCGCACAGGACACTTACACACCAACAAGCACATAAACAGAATCAACCCAATTGCAGACACTGTGACTACCACGAGGAGACCGCTGAACATCTTCTCCTTCAATGCCCAAACCTGGTAGTTCTTCGACGCAAGCTCCTACACATACCTACAGACTTACAAAGCGTGCTCTACTCTGGCGTTGACCAGATGACAAGGACATGTGGTTACTTGAGGGGGCATTGCGCTGCCAAGAGCGAAATGATCGCAGCTAGAGGTGTTTGAAAACAACAACAATATGACCTTATTGTGTTGCAAGTGCCGAAAAACTCTTACTAAAACTTTTTTAAATTATACCATTTCACCACTTTTTCCACAGATCAGTTTTGATGACTACTGCCCCCCGTCGTTCACAGCGCCGGAAATTCTGGAGAATGGCGGAGAGATCGATCTGTTAGTTCCTGTCATATATAGCACGTTATGTCCCATGTATCTGTCAGATATAGCACGTTATGTCCCATCTACCTGTCAGATATAGCACGTTATGTTCCATCTACCTGTCAGATATAGCACGTTATGTTCAATCTACCTGTCAGATATAGCACGTTATGTCCCATCTACCTGTCAGATATAGCACGTTATGTCCCATCTACCTGTCAAATATAGCACGTTATGTCATATAAACCTGTCAGATATAGCACGTTATGTTCCATCTACCTGTCAGATATAGCACGTTATGTTCCATCTACCTGTCAGATATAGCACGTTATGTCCCATCTACCTGTCAGATATAGCACGTTATGTCCCATCTAGCTGTCAGATATAGCACGTTATGTCATATAAACCTGTCAGATATGATATATTATGCCAAAATACAAACTTGTCAGATATAGCACGTTATGTCCCATCTAGCTGTCAGATATAGTATTCACCTTTAAGGTTATACCAATAGCTCTATATTCCCCTAAACTGACGAGCTACCTTAGAAATACAAAGTTCTGTCTGACATTTATTTTGGCCGTTTTGAGTTACCAAGACCATAAGGTCAGAAACAAATTTTGTTCTGCTCTCTCAAAATCGTGAGATAATTAGGAGTCGTTATCAAGATATTCAAATTGCATTACAAAAAGCTTGACACGTTGTGAAACTAAAAAGAATTTACATCCAATTTCTCCCCCCCCCCCCCTCGCTACCAGGGCAATGCCACTGACTGAAGTGTCTTTAGGCTATTTCCCAAAGGGGGGATATAAATAATCGTATGCACAGTAGAATCGTAAATGGGCTCACTTACTAATGTCATGCTCATACTGTGCCGCAACAACATAAGGGGAACTGCTGCTTTTTCTTTCCTCATCCGTATTATCATCATTTTCCTCTACTTCTCTTGTATGTTTTTTACTCTCGTATGAACCTCTGTTTGCGAGCGCCGTAAAAACCTTACTAAAACTAAAACTAACAATGTATCAAATCTCAGTACTGGGCAAATAGAACTTTATAATTCTATGAGAGCAACATGTTGCTTCTCTTCCAGGGAAAATATACCAGAGGAGGAGAGGGAAGGGAAGATTTCCTTCAACAGCGATGACAGAAGTAGTCTAATGGACACGCCCTACGTCATTGACGCCGGCCTTCCTCGCAATCCAATTGGTCGAACTGGTCTAAAGGGGCGGGGCAAACTTCCCCGATGGGGACCCAACAGAACGTGGGATCCTGTCATTACGAGGTATGAAGTC
>NW_004797622.1:252797-255856 GCF_000002075.1 Aplysia californica | reverse complement strand
GTAGTAGTAGTAGTAGTAGTAGTAGTAGTAGTAGTAGTAGTAGTAGTAGTAGTTATTGTTGTTGTATCTTTATCATTATTATTAGGCTTCTTCTTCTTCTTCTTCTTCTTCTTCTTCTTCTTCTTCTTCTTCTTCTTCTTCTTCTTCTTCTTTTTCTTCTTCTTCTTCTTCTTCTTCTTCTTCTTCGTCTTCTTTTTCCTAATATTACTATTATTTTATTATTTTTTTATTATTATTATTATTATTATTATTATTATTATTATTATTATTAATATTGTTATTATTATTATTATTATTATTATTATTATTATTATTATTATTATTATTATTATTATTATTGATATTGTTATTATTATTATTATTATTATTATTATTATTATTATTATTATTATTATTATTATTATTATTGATATTGTTATTATTATTATTATTATTATTATTATTATTGATATTGTTATTATTATTATTATTATTGTTATTATTATTAGCCTTGGTCTATGTTTGCTCTGTGCAGATGGAAGAAGGATCCAGCCACTGACTCCCGAGTGAAGGGAACAGACGGGAGGGACGTGCTCGAATTCCTGGCTGTTCTCCGAACCGACACCAAGCAATGGTCCTTTCCAGGGGTACGTTTGCAACAGCAGCAGCAGCAGCAGCAGCAACAGCAACAACAACAGAAACAAAAAAAACAACAGCAGTAGCATCAACAAAACCAACAACAACAACAACAAGAAAACCAACAACAGCAACAACAGCAGCAGCAGCAACAAAACAAATAACTGGAACAACAACAACAACAACAACAACAACAACAACAACAAGACAAACAACAGCAACAACAATCGGACCGATAATAACAACAGCAATAACAGCAGCAGCAGGATAAAAAAACCAACAACAGCAGAAAAAACAGCAGCAGCAACACAAACAACTGGAACAACAACAACAGCAACAACAAGACCAACAACAACAACAACAGCAACAGCGGCAGCAGCAACAGCAGCAATAACAAAACCAAGGAGTAGCAGTAAGAAAGGCTGCAGAAAGAGACAGGAGCCCAGAGGAGGTTGAAAAGGAGGTGAGGGAGTGGGGGCAGAAAGTGGAGGCGAAAGCAGATGACAGAACATTGTTAGAGAGCAGGAAAGGAGGTGAAAAGAGACAGGTTTAGAAAAGAAATCTTTTCCGTCGCTATCCGGATTTGAACCCGGGACCTATTGAATGAGAGGCGAACACCGTAACCACTCGACCACGAGAGCCCGCGTTCATCATATAGAAGACACAGTGGGCAGTAAATCACATGAGGCTTCACGGAGACGAAATGCCAAAACCAAGAGCGAAGCGCACAAGCTGGACAGAAGATATTCGGAGACGTCTCTGGCGAGTTCTCAGAAACTATTCGGAGACACACTCCCGCACACAGTTGTACTGCTTTGGGGAGGTTAAACTGCATATCGTTTGATGCAGATCACACATATAGCCACTTAGACTATTGCAAATCAAATGTTTTCAAGAAACTTTCAAACCTAACTGCAAAATATCGAATTACGGGTGAAAACAGGGGCACCCCCGATTTTTTTTTACTTGGTCTAGAGGCACAAAGCCTTTCGATTGGTCTATTTCTGTCGGAGACGTCTCCGGATAGATACTGCGCACAAGCTGCGAACATCCACAAGTAGAAGAGGACCTTTAGACTGTTGTTAAATTGTGGTAAAACCTCTCTCTGCTAGAATTGGTTTAATTGGCCACAGCAGAAGACACAAATCTTAATCTTTAATTCTTCAAGTTCTTTTTTGTTTTTCTGGAGAAATATTCTCCTTTGCGGATGCATTGGTCATCGTCAGACATTGTAATGACGAGCTATTGTTATTATCTATATAGAAGGTATACTGTGCAGTGAAGCACAGAGCCTGAGGCCTAAATCCCACGCCCAATGATTGTTGGCACATCAGACGTTTGTGGACATCATCCAAGCTGGATCCTACCTAGGGTAGTGGTTCCATAAAAATGGTAAAATGGTATAGGTTTAACGCCTCTATCAACACTGTTAGTTTATTTTAAAGGCAGGAGTTCAATGTCCATCCCCGAAAGGATCGAGCCAAATAAGAAATTCCTGTAAAGTGCTTTTCCCCAAGGACACAACGTTGGACCGATTATTGGTTCGGCAGCCTAACCACTAGACAACAGAGACTATCGTATAGTAAAAGAGCACACACATTTTATATCAAGAATCAATCGACAGGTAGGCCATCAGTTGGGTTCCAATGTATCGGAACATTCCCTGAATTGTAAGATTCTTTTCCTTGTGGGTGGTTGACGGGTGCCCTGGTGTGGTTTGCTCCTTCCTAATAAAAAAAAAAGTATCGTCCGAATCTCTCCTCCTCTTTGTCGGTATGTTACTCTTTAGTAACACCTCTAATGTCCGGCACCTGTATGACCTAACTGTTTTGCATGTGCTGTAAAAAAAGAATACTGACACTAAATATTCGTTTCCTTCCAGGGCATGCGTCGCGACGACAAGAACCATTTTGCCGCGCTCAAGGTCAACTTCAAGGCCAAAGGGCTGAGTCAAGAAAAATCCACTGAGAAAGTCAAGCAAAAGCTAGAACCACTTAAAAAAGAGGTAAGAGATGAGGGGGAGTGGATGGATGTGGAGAGTTGGGTAGTGGGTGGAATCGGGAGGAGGGAGCATGAAGCTGTCCTCGGAGAAATTCGCGCCCGCAACCCCCAACTTGCGCGCGCAACTTTTGCCATTTTCGTGAATACGCGAAATTTAGCCAATTTTCGCAAAAGTTGGAAAAATAGTAATAACATTTTGTTAAAAACACCGAAACGTTCGTCCAAGACTAAAAATAATGCCGTAAAGGAGGACAATTCACTCCTTTGCACTACAGCTACACGGGGTGCCCAGTGCCCCATTGCGGATGGGATCGGGTCGGATCGGGTCGGTCGGGATGATCACCCGACTCGTCGCCTGAAAACAAAGGAGGGTAAGATCTAGACATATATCGATTCATCCAGAAAACCTCTAAAGGGGACGTTCAAATATAATCTTGCGCCTG
>NW_004797622.1:248411-250605 GCF_000002075.1 Aplysia californica | reverse complement strand
TATATTATTATTTTTTATCCTGATTATTTTAATCATTATTAATGTTATTATTTCTCAGGTGTACAGTGGGTACACAGACGTGCCTCTCAACACGGACAACGCTTGGATGGAGACGACTGTGGCGAACTTCCATGCCGAGGACGACGTCATCTTTCGTGACATCAACATTCTGGTGAGTGACGTCATAGTCTTTAGTTTAGTGGGTGGTTGGTGGTGCTCTGGTGTGGTTTGCTCCTTATTTCCTTTCGAACGTCTATCGTCCTTATCTCCCCTTCTTCTTTCTATGTTTGTTACTCTCTTGTAACACCTCTAATCTTCTGGCGCATATATTACCTTATGCAGTTTCGAGCGCCGTAAAACCTCTACTAAAACTAAAACTAAGTCTTTAGTTTTTGTCAGGCTTTTTTCGCTGACTGCATCCACGGTTAGTTCATATTAGTGCTGAAGATTAAAGATGTTTCTAGAGAGTAATATACAAAGAAAAGAAGGGAAGAGATAAAGATGGTAGGTGTATGATGGTAAAGACGGAGCAAACCACGCCAGATCGATCGCTGTTTTAACTTGTAGTTTGCTTCCGAAGACTATCCTGACATCTCTATGTGAACCACAAAAAGTACTCTCTCCTATCCTTTCGATTGGACCATGTTTCGTAGGTATGAATTGATGTGTGGTGTTGATTAAAACAGGTCAACTCTTTTACAGGCCAATGCTGTAAATCCCTACTATTTTTTCTTACCAAATTTAGACAAATAAAATAATAACAAAAATAAATCATGTCAGAACCTTAGTTCATTAATTTTCTTTTAAAATCTGTTGGTCATCCAACTTTGTGACCTGCAGGCAAAGGCCTGTGAGGATTAAACAGAGTAATTTCTTTCTATTTTACTATTTTTGTTTTAACCGCTGACAGACACAAATGAAGGAGCTATAAAGCTATACTGTCGTTGTTGTCTTCGTGAGTTTACCATCATGTTGTATGTGTGTTCACCGTCGTGTTGTTGTCTGTGTGTTGACAGGCCGGCCACGACTCAAACTATGTGAAGTGGCAGACTGTGTCCACTGATCTGCCCTTGTGGGGGTCTCAGACCTACTTCCTCAAACTGGTGGCAGAGCTCCACGACGCTTCTATCTGAGTTTCGCCCGGCAGACTGGCTAAACCAACGCTTACATCTGTGTTCGCCCGGCAGACTGGCTAAACCAACGCTTACATCTGTGTTCGCCCGCCAGACTGGTTAAACCAACGCTTACATCTGTGTTCGCCCGGCAGACTGGCTAAACCAACGCTTATCTGTGTTCGCCCGGTAGACTTGCAATCACGACGCTTACTGCTTCTTCTAAACTGTTCTTATTGTTATTGTTATTGCTGTCATTATTATTGATATTGAGATCCTGAGTATTATTATTATTATGACTTCTGAATTACCCAGGAAACTTTCTCTGCTGACCGATCTTCGGTTTTCTGATTTTTAAATTACATTCAATGTACGTATTAGTGCCATCTTTATGTTTGTACTTTTTGCAGCATCCAGATAATAAAGGATATTTTTGTAGCATAAATGAATCTTTCACAAAATAAAATCACTGGTTTATGTCTTGTTATCTGGATTTTTCACTGTTCATAACTAAATGTAAGATTGTCATCGCTGTTACTCTCGTACCTGTGATTATCCATGCAGGCTCACAGACATTGTCATTAGCAGGGACACTGACACTGTCACTGACACTCACACTCACACTGATACTGATACTGACACTCACACTCACACTGATACTGATACTGACACTCACACTCACACTTAAACTCACACTCACACTGATACTGGTACTGACACTCACACTCACACTTACACTCACGTTCACAATCACACTTACACTCACACTCACACTTACACTCACACTTAACACTCACACTCAATCTTACACTCACACCCACACTGATACTGACACTGATACTGACACTCACACTCACACTTACACTTACACTCACACTGATACTGACTCTCACACTGACACTGACACTCACACTGATACTGACACTCACACTGATACTGACACTCACACTCACACTCACACTCACACTCACACCGATACTGACACTCACACTCACACTCACACTCACACTCACACTCACACCGATACTGACACTCACACTCACACTCACACTCACACTCACACTCACACCGATACTGACACT
>NW_004797622.1:245429-247362 GCF_000002075.1 Aplysia californica | reverse complement strand
CCTAAATCTTCAAAGAAACTACATTTCTATTTTTGACTATTATATTATTATTATGATAATTTCTTTCACTGCCTTTGGTAGTTGTTAAGTTAACACAACAGCTCGGAGGGGCTGACCGCACACAACCTTCATAACCCTTCTATTTGAGTACCAGTAGTCAGGGGATGTTGGTATCTTTCAGGATTCGAACCATTTTATTGAAACTGTGTTTATACTGCAATTCTTCCAATTTTCTGTGGAATATTTGGCATCTGATGTAACCATATTTCATATCATGTAAACTTTTGAACTTGTGTGATCTTTTCATCTTTGCTTATGAGATCATAGATAGGAACTATATTTCATATCATGTAAACTTTTGAACTTGTGTGATCTTTCCCTCTTTGCTTATGAGATAACAGATAGGAACCATATTTCGTATGTAAACTTTTGAACTTGTTTGATCTTTTATTCTTTGCTGATGAGATTACAGATAAAAACCATATTTGTGTCCCTGCCGGTCAATGTCAGTCATATGAAGGAATTTTCAAAGCTGAGTGAACATTATTTTCAAAAACTATCTCCTTTTCCCTACAATTTTAAACAAGAATGAAGTTAAAATAACCATATTTGACGAAAATACAGAAATTTTAATAGTGCGAGGCGAGGAAACACGAAAAGGAGAAAATGGCCTACGAAGTTGAACAACATGTTTATATAGCAATGGGGGGTCTTAGAATTGAGATAGAGACTTAAAATTTAGCAGTTATCTTGGCTATGCCACTACAAGGTAACATACAAAAGTAGAAAACTATTCATTCACAGAGAAAAAACTTATGGACCAAACAAAATTTTCACGAGAATGGACTTCACAACAAATGCAACAAAATATTAAGTACAAGGTACCAGACACTAAATTTTCAAAGTAGCTTTATGTCGAATTCATCCGTTTCATATAAAAGGCCTAATGTCTCCTGAGAATTTTAGTACCATACTTTTACCTTTCAGTCAATGTTTAAGAGAATGGCAGCTGTTTCGATTAAGCATAATAATAAAATATTGCTGAAGTCGTTTACTGGCTGCAACCCCATGTTTGAGTGATAGTAAAAGAGTACCAAGTGCACCAAACATCTCAACATTAAAAGAGTACAGTCACTATAACATAGAAATGAAGCCTAATATTTTTCAAGACCGTGAGGTCTTTACAAATCAGTACTTTATTGCCTCAAACACGATGATCTGTCGTTATTTCAATAGAAAACACCGAGCGTTGTCTCGGCCGGCGTCACACCAGCCTTCTCGGCGAGCCTGCCGGCTCAATACTGTACAGTAGTATACTGAGTGCTCCCGGTAGTTTCGTAGAAGCATTCATGCAAAATAATTCCAAGCCGATGACTTTATTCTAATAGAAAAAGAACTGTTCTTTCTTTTGGTACTTTTTTAGGCGGTATTTTACACATTTCGTGTCAAAAAGGATCTTTGAAAACTTAGACCCTTTTTTCAAGGTTTTCTTTCTAAACTCCAAAGACCAAAAATAATAACCACGGGAAACCACACTCGAAGCTGTATAGTTCTCCGCCCATGAAGAGACGGTATTTAATCATCAATCTTTCTGCAAAGCATTCGGATGCATGTGTGTCAATTTTAAACCGGGGAACCTCGCATTCCGACTGCGAGGAGCTTCCTTTTCCACGGCGATTCTCCAGCTCCGAATACGCGGATATACAAACAACTTACAGTATTATAGCGAAGAAAATCTGAACTTTTACAAGTGTTCAGCTTTTGGTGTTTGATAGCTAAAGAGCAAAGAAACAGAGATCTGAATTACTCCCATTTCACCGAAACCACGCGCTAGGAAGGCCGCGAGTCAGCTTACGTGCCGTGTTTACGCTACCTGATTATGTGTTTGCAATTTCACCATAAACTCACGAGAGCTCTCTCTCTCTCTCTCTTT
>NW_004797622.1:221271-244639 GCF_000002075.1 Aplysia californica | reverse complement strand
AGGACAGAGATAAACGGAAGGAGCTTGTATGTGGCCTATACCCTGCCAGGGGTGAAAGGCATTGATTGATTCATGCGCGAAGAGCGGTCAAAATCTAGAAATAGCTGCGAACGAAGAACCTTGGAGCAAAGATTTTCCACTAGTGGTGAATCTTTGGGTGAAGCAAAGGTGGCCATGAGGTTATGGTTCTAAATATAATCTCACAGCTACACACTAGCAAGGTCCAAATTCCTTTATCTCGTCACCCAAGCTCACAACAAATTACACACGCACCCAAAATAAATCAAAGTAAAATGTTTATAGTTGATTATAGTTGTTTATTTTTATCTTAAATGAAGCAGAAGACATCAAACTTTCAATATATCCCAAAAACAAAAATGTCATGGAAAGTCACTTTTTTGCCTTTCGAGCCTCGTAGCAGATAATAGTACAGTGCATCTTACGACTGATATTGAGTGAGGCAGACAGATTTCATATCATGTAACCTTTTGCACTTGTGTGATTTTTTCATCTTTGCTTATAGGATTACAAATTGGATTTACTGCTTTTTTGTATTACCATGTTTTCTGTCTTCTTCACATTCAACAGTAATTGTAAACGTCCACCTTCCATCACTACACTGTCTTGAAGCAATTAAAAGTCTTTCTCGGAACCTGCAATTAAAACTGTGTCATTGGCATTTCTTATATTAATAATGTTTTCACCATTCACTCTTAGACCTGTACTTTGTTCCTTTTTAACGGATTGCATCACTGTGTATGTTAAAGAGGTCTGATGACATAACACATCCTTGTCTGACTCCTCTTTAAGTCTGCTTAGAATATATATACGCTGTGCTCGAGCTGAGTATTTTATTGTTTCATTGAAAAACTGGATGAACAAACATAAATTGTTGTGAATCATGATAAAACAGAAATCATTCTGGGAAGCCGTGAAAAGAGTATGTACCAACGAGCCACACATGAGAGTGAGAGCATGTACCAACGAGTCACACGTGAGAGTCAGAGAGCATGTGTTCTGATTTCCAAGGCAGACTTACCATGTATCTACCACCTTCATAATGAATGTGTTGATTGAACTCTTCGAGTACAGTGTCATCTGTCCTATCAGGAAGATCCGTAACCCCAACAGCGTCCAGTTCCCAGAACTTCCTGACGAGGCTATCTGAAAGAAAAGTGTCACTATGACACAAAAATTAATAACATGTCTTGTTTGGGTGGGCACTAGGCCAGGTTCCAGACCAAATCCACCCTCCCAAGGAGGTCTCCTGCGCACCCAACCCAACAGAAGAATGGATAAAATTAGGTCTCAAGAAGTGCCAACGGTAATCGATTCCAATCACGATGTAAATCTTAATAGGATTATCAGATGAAAAATTCTCAGAAAAGGGTAAGTCAACAAACACTCCCAATTAGTGCTCATTCGGAATCTTCTTCTGAACATTGGAGAACAAATGGAATCAATTTCAATCAAATGTAGATCTTGAGCCGGCGTGCCAAGAGTCAATTTGTAAATATTACGAGTGCTTTCTTTGCCTGCTTTTCCACCTTCAAAACAAGAAAATGAAACTGACTCTCGACCTACCGGTCCAAGATTTAACTCATGTGCTAAACGTTTTGTGATAAACGATCTATCGGCGCCACTGTCAAAAAGGAAGGACACTCGACGGCCTCCTTCTTCACAATGAAATGTTTGCATGAGAGCTGTAGTCCCCAAAGTTAGCGAATACGCTTAATTAGACACCAACCCCTTGTTCCTCGGTTCCAACAGAGACCCCAGTAGATCCAACTTTCTCTTGAGATGAATTGTATCCTGATTCTGAGGCTTGTTTTCCATTGCTGTGCTTTTACGATTGATACGTTTACAGAGGAGTCTGTGATGCTTTTCATGACACAAACCGCTGTATCTCTGGCAATCCTTGGCGATATGATGTCTGCTGAGACAGGTAAAACAACGTTTGAGAGTTCTCAGTTTATTCTTTCTCTGCTTTACATTCAAGTTCACAAGCTTAGATTTAGAGTCCATGAGGTTTCGATGAATAGATCTAGCACATGTACAAGAAACGATCTCTAATCTAAATCAACAGAGGCTTGCCTAGATCTAGAGTCCATGAGGTTGCGATGAATAGATCTAGCACATGTACAAAAAACGATCTCTAATCTAAATATATCTGGAGTCCATAAGGGACAGAGCCATGTTAGATCTTGTTCTATCTCCCGGGTTTCGGTGCCATGTAACGGAACGCAGGACTGCTACATATTCAAACTAATATTTCGAAGGAATAAATACGAACTCCTACCTTTAGGGCTGGATACCTTTTATTGGAACAAGAGTAGAGCCTAGTTGATTTTCCGTAAAGTGAGGTGACTTGTGAAACACGTCATCAAAATCCATACTTAGTATGCTGCTTTATTAGTAAATAACTTAGTTTTATCAAGACTTGATTTTTGTAACTCCCTGTTATCAAAAATATCGCTGGAAAAGTGAAAAGCGTACAAACTGTCCCAAATAACGCTGCACGTTTAGTTTTACAGAAAATAAAGAGAGACTCTGCTACACCTATTTTACGGACACTGCATTGGCTTTCTATTGAGAAAAGAATTATTTACAAGCTGGTCACTCTATGTCATACATTCTTGAACGACAAAGTTCCGTCATATTTATCAAATCTGTTGGAACTTGAAATTCAAAAATCGCAGTTTAAGGTCATCAGTTTTAAAAGAAAATTTCTTTTGACAAATTTGAAACTTATAACAAATAACAAAACAAAACAAAAAGATAAAATAAATCAATTATATTATATGTTTTAGCCTGACGTATTTCAGATCTGGCACTTGAGGAAGAAAAAGGGAAGGCTTCAAAACACACCTTCTTCTTTTGCAATCAATATCAATGATGACTGTGTCTGTGAATGTTTATGGGACAAAAGGTCTGCTCTGGATCTACATTCTGCATCATCCACATTCTAGAAATTGGAAGTCTGATTGCGATGGTCTGCAATCTTTGGTGGTGTGAGAGCTTAGGTAAATTTCTTGACTTCTCTGTTCTTTAACATAGCCTACCTGCGAGGTGGAAATGTCGGAAGCCAAATTTTACTGCCAACTAAAAGAAAAAAAAAGATAAACAAATGACGATTTTTGAATTTCATCAGAACACTCTTAGTAGAGCGATATACACAGACTGTGTTGTGATCAAGCTCCCCCCCCCCCCGTTTTTTTGGACCGCCTCTTAAATAACATAACAGGGTTGATAGGGGCGTTAAACCTCCATTTCACCATTTTTTTCAACCCCCCCCCCCTCTTTTGAGCGTCACTGGGATGCGTGAAATTCGATTGTGTAATATAAACAAACAGTGCAGTAACAATACGCTATTCCCGAAACGAATTCAACTAATCACAGCCTGTTCGGATTCACCAGAAAACCGGTAATGGAGGGTACATTGCAACAGAACATCATAATTTCAGTCCTGTTATTGCCCTTATCCTTTCTCGAGAAGATACAGAGTGAAACAGTGCCGGCTTAGTAAAACACCGACAACCAAAAGTTAAAGAAAGATATTGGAAACGTACTAATATCTATTTCTTTTAAACTAATTTTACCTTTACATGATTACAGGCACACAATCAGAAAACACGACATTTCCCCTATAATTTAATAATTAATTTCCTCATTTCGTGAAAATTAAAATGTGGGGCAGCGTGGTGGAATCAGGCTCTCGTCAAAATAATCAAAGTGAAGAAACTTGCATTTTTCCGCAGGTTTGTGAATTGAAAAATGTGTTTGTTTTTTGGCTCAACACCTTTCATGCCCACAAAAGAACTCATTTCTGAATGGATTTTTCTGAAAAACGTTGATTAAAGATATAAAAGATGTTAATTTTTAGTTACCACGGACTCTTAAGCTAAGGAAATAACTAATCTTTGGGGGGGATTTTCTCACTAATCTTACCTCTGAAAAAAGGTGACCCCCACTCCCTCCTTTCGCAAATATCTCGACTTTTATTCAAGACAAATGGATTTTTTTTCACCCAAATAAAGACACATGAACAAGCTTTCAGGTGATACCAATAACTCTAAATGCCCAAAAATTGACGAGAGCCTGATCACAAATGGTGAACTGGTATGGGTTTAACGCCCATTTCAGCATCCCAGTTCGTGACAGTGACCTTGTCAACTAGTAATAACGTAAAAAGTAGGCTATAATGTAATGAAATTAATCAGCATATCACGATAGCCAAAGATTGCCTGACTGGAAATCTCAACACAGCCATAATTCAGGGCGCTAGTCAAGTTGGACAATGTTAATAGACTACGATTCAGCGCTGTACCCCGACAATTAATTACCCAAGGTAAGAGCTTCTTCTTTTCAGTGTTACTGGGAACATCTTTTCATGAGTGAAGAGAAAATGACATTTCTGCTGCTTTCGACAAAAATATGAATTTGAATATTTAGACTCATGGAATCCCATGTTCAAAAAAAATAAATAAATAAATAAAACCAATTAAAAGGCACAGCTGTGAGAAGGGGTAATTGGGGAAAAACACTTCTGAGTCGGCGATCATTGAACTGACCCCCCCCCTCCCCCCCCCCCCCAAACCCCCCCCCCCCAAACAAATCTGAGTTGAGGCTCGTGAAACATGTTCAAAATGGCTGCCCGTTTGCAAACTAAAGTTTAAACGCTTACGGAAATCAAAGAAGTCAGCACGACAAAACGGGAGGGGAGGTGTCAAGAAGTCAGTGCGATAGGTGGTCCGTCTTGACAGGAGAAGGAAAGAATAATAATAAATGATCTCACTTTGCGCTGTTGCGAGACTGACTGCAGCCGGTATAACCTAATACGTGTATAAGAGATGGTGCTGGAGAGGAGAAAACTCTTCCCCGAGGTCAACGGAGTAAGCGCGTGACAGGCGCGCCAACAACTCAGCCCTTCAAGAAAACGAGCTGTTACAGCGCAAAACCTGGACCTCAACATCGATTTTTTTTAGAATAAAAGAAATAAAAAATGAATCAATAAATTCATCATCATAATAATAATAATAATAATAATAATAATAATAATAATAATAATAATAATAATAATATAATTGTTTTAATATAGCGTACCATCCCATTCAAGCATAAGCTCTGAGCGCTTTACATAAATCACATGATCACTGAGCGTAATACTTCATTCACACAAGACAAAGTATTTCACAGTAATAACTTAAACGTATTAGAATACTTTGTTATTTCTCTGAGATCCCAATTTTCTCTCTACGTTCCACAGGACAGATCTTAAAGCATTTGTATGCCAAATTTGAAGTTTTTAGCTTTAGTTGTTTTTGGAAACTACTTGCACCAAGGAGGTCACATGTGTGAAAAAGCAGATTTTGAGGAAAAACACACAAAAATCATGACTTTTAGAGAGGATTTTTAGTTAAATGTGCAGTTTTCTAACACTTTTTATTGGATATTCAGGGTGGGTAGTTTTCAACAGTTTCGTCATTGTCACCCGATAGAACAGATGTGGAAGAATATTTTTCCCACCACAAAATTCGATGTTTTGAAAATATGTATTGATATTTCTTGGGATCACCAAAGATTGTATATGACAATAATATAGTTTACTTGGCCAAAAAAGAGTCCGCGAAAGTCCTTGCATTGGTTCAGATGTCGCTGCAGTCTTTTTTTAAAGCTCTCTTTCGTTTCTCCAGAAGAAGAATAGGAATAGCACCCCCTTGTGTATCATCTGCTCCGGTTCGCTCTGTGCGGAGTTTTGGGTTTATTTTATTTTAATGACCTCTCGCCTCTCTTTCAAAAGCCAAATTTAACGAAGAAAACAGTCTCCTCTTCCACCTGAAGAGGATTTTTGTCAAAGTAACCATAAAAAAATGTTATTCCGAAATGTTCATTATAATTTATACAGAAACTTGTTAGTTTCACTTTGATTTTTTTCCACACAAATAGAGTAACTCTGTTCGCGCGCAAAGCGGGCGCTTTTTCGAAGATGGCGCCACCGGATTTTGAGGACACTTTTTAAATTGGTTCAAAGAGAGGAGTGAATCATCTTGTTTTACACAATCTTTGAGATCAGCCACTAGGGTCTTCTCTAATTAATTTCATTCTAGGGAATCTGAATTATTTTTGTAGTATCGTATTTGTAGTATGACCGTAACTAATGAGATGGAACATACATACGGTGTTAAAAGCTTAGACAGATGTGAGGGGCTTTACTGTTAAGACATTTATAACAGATGGTAGAAACTTTATATTGGATTCTTTTATTAACTTGGAAGCCATAGCAGAGCTTTTAACATTCATGATGCTGGATCTTTCTTTTTCTTCTTCAGTACTAGTCTTGAGGTGTTATTTTTGGGCCGCTTGCATTTTCCTCATTCTTTCACATGAAATACCAGACAGATCAGAATTAGAATAGTTACATTTTGACAAGAGAAGAGAGACAGAGAGCATGCTTGCAATATAAATTGAAACAATAATAAAAATAATAATAATAATAATGATAATAATAATAATAATAATAATAATAATAATAATGAAGATCATTTCTATAGCGCCCACTCCTGTGTAAAACTGCTCAAGTCGCTTAACATAAATGCATGTACGAACAATATTCACGCACGCGACACACACACACAAACACACACACTTACACTCACACACACACAAACACACACATACACACACACACACACACACACACACACACACACTCACACACACCCGCAAAAACACACAAACACACACACACACACGCACACATCAACTTGCTTATCACACGCGCACGCTTACACATCGTCACGAAATGAGCACTTATATAATAAAATAATATACACAATGCAATTCACAAAATACGTAAATGGATACATAGTCATTTACATAACATTGTACTGAACATGAATCTACAGACGTAAAAATGATGTAATTAAATGTGTCTTTAAAGATTTTTAAAAAATTTAGACTCAGATGTTGTATGTCTCAAGGGTTGGGGAAGAGAGTTTCAAACTGATGGAGCAAGGTGGGAAAATGATCTTTCAGCAAATTTTTTACCCCTTTTCTAGGAACTCTTAAAAGATACTGATCGCCTGATCTTAGTTATCTAGATGGAACATAAATCTGCATGAGATCACTAAGATATGAGGGAGCTTTGTTATTGACACATTTATGACATAATATTGCATTTTGATGTGACATTCTAGCTGACACGGTAAGCCAATGCAACGTTCTTATGGGAGTAATGTGGTCCCTCTTCTTTTTCTTTAGTACTAGCCTAGCAGCATGATTTTGAAAACGTTGTAACTTGTGAACAGTGATATTTAGTAAGTTAGCCAGTAAAGCATTGCGATAATCGATGCGTGAAAACAAGCAAGATGACAATAACTGCTGATGCTTCTGAGATTAAGGTACATACATCGAATAACATCAGCTTCCTCGGGGGTCTGGCTGACGCACCCGTACTCCACATATTTGCAAAAACTGTTAGACAGGAGTAAGATGGAAAACGTGATAGTACCAAGGATATGACTTGAATTGGTCTGGTATTTTTTATTTGTTAAAAATCTGGAATAAAATCAGCAAAGTTTTGGTTGATCTGGTTGTTCTGTCATCATAAAACTTGTGCCAGTACATGTTATTGATTTGCGCGAGTTGCGCTGCCAAGCGTTTCATGCAGTGTACAGGAACTACCGCTCAACCCACTAAACCAGGGGTTTCAAAACTCAAATTACACACAGGCCCCTGTAGGTAGAATCACGGAGAGCCTGGGCCACAGCAAATATCCACAGAAGAATTAAGGTTCAAATATTTAGTTCTTAAAAAACCCGGCCTGTCTAGTCTTCTCAATTTTTATCAGTAGATTCTATGTTCTTACCCACAGAAAGCTGTCCATCCCCCGGGGCAATGCCACGGACTGTAGTGTCTTTAGGCCATTCCCAAAGGAGGGACATTTTTCGTTCTAGCCTAGTAGAATTGTAAATGGGCTGACTCATGTCACGCTCATAACTGTGCCTGATCTACAACAGGGAACTGCTGCTTTTTCTTTCCTGATCCTTACTATTGTCATTTTCCTCTACTTCTTTTGTATGTGTGTCACTCTCTTGTGACCTGCTATTTCCGGGGTGCCTTGATAGTCGAATCAGACCTTGTGCTGTTGAAGCTAGAGAGGTGAGCAGTCTAAGTCTGATTCCCTGTAAAGACTTCTCTGTTGACACCCACCCCTTGACCCTTGACCTTATGCGGTTGCGAGCGCCGTAAAACCCTCTACTATAAAAAAAAAAGAAAGCTGTCCCGATTCTGAGCTAGTGTAACCTAATAGTGAATTAAAAAATACATGTATATGTATATATTTATAAATATATATATATATAATATTATATATATATATATATATATATATATATATATATATATATATATATATATATATATATATATATATATATATATATAAATCCAGGGCACGACTTCGGCCAAAGAAGGTGCATGTCAGAAAAAGGTGCGTGACTTACTTTTGCTTAACCTTGATGCTAAGCAAGGGCAACATCATCAAAATAATAATACTAATAATAATAATCTTAATATAATGGAGCTAAGCCCGTTTTTGGGGTCAGTAAAAACTTTTTACACAAGTGCCCATAAAATCTACAAAAATATGATTCAGACAAGAATTGTCCCAAAGGTTTACGTGGGCATATTTTCAAAGTTCAGAAACTACTTTTTGATTTCTCAGGTTTGATGGTTTTTCCTGTAAATCGAAGCTCTCAGATGTTTTCACTCTGCCATTAGCTATTTCATATTTTACCAAAGATAGTGAATAACAAGATGGGCCACTCAGCCAAAAAAGTGTCCGCAGGAAGTATGCTCTTTGCTTCAGATGGCGCTGCAGTCTGTTTTGAAGCTCTCTTTAGTTTTTCCAGAAGAAGAATAGGAATAGCACCTCCTTGCGTGCGCAGATCGACTTCTGTTCATCAGCAGTTCGGGTCCGTTCAGTGCGGAGTTTTAGTTTTTTTTTTATTTTAATGACCTCTCGCCTTTCATTCTAAAGTCAACTTAAACGAAGAAAACAATCACCCTTTCCTCCGGAAGAGGTTTTTTGTCAGCGTAACCATTTTAAAAAAGCGTTCTTCCGAAATTTATCCCAAAACTTGCTAGTTTCACTTTGATTTTTTAAAACTCAAGTAGGGTAACTCTGTTCGCAAAGAGTGCGCTTTTGTGAAGAGGGCGCCACCAAATTTTGAGGACACTTTTTTAATTGGCTCAAAGAGAGAAGTGGCCCATCTTGTTATGTACTATCACTATCATTGATTTTACTAGGGACTACTTCCGTTTAATATTGTGCTTCTTCGTGCGTGTGAGACAGCTGCTTCTTCCATTCCAGAACTAGAATCTCTATATTCAACTCTGTTAGGATGTCTGCTTGACAGTGTCGATGGATACTTCAGGCCACACTTCATTTTATTGACTTTTTCTAGATACATTTGGTATAGTCATGTTCCCAACACGTTGTGTTCGTTTAGACCCGCAAAATGTTTACTTCGTTGTATTGACTTTTCAAAATTTTGGCGCGTATTTGGTGCGTAGTTTTTTAGAGCAGGACGAGATCTAGATCTCTCTATATCCTAGATGTATAATTTGGAGTACAGAATTCAAGACTGATTTGGAGTAGTTTGCAAGACAGAAGTGCTGTTTGTGCTTTGTGACTGAAGGGTCATGGGTTTGAACCCTGCCTTGGAGCGGAAATTGTGTCCTTGATAGAGGTGTTTTGTATGACCTTTCATCACTTCATCGAAGGGAGAATGGGTACCCGGCGGTAGGCGGGAAAGATGTCTTGTAATAATAATAATAATAATAATAATAATAATAATAATAATAATAATAATAATAATAATAATAATAATCAGGAGCGGCTGGTGGTTTGTAGAACTGACCGGCTGTAATTCCCATCGATACCTCCCTTTCTCCCCCCCCCCCCTCGCCTCAGAACTTCACCCCTACAACACACAGACAGGCCGACATACAGACAGACAGACGGACAGACAGACGGTCAATTGTATAATTACCAGTACACTTTAAGTATTTTGTGCGTGTGTGGGGGGGGGGTGGGGGTGGATGGGTAGGTGAGAGAGAGAGAGAGAGAGAGAGAGGGGGGGGAGGGTAATATATAAAAAGGGTTTACGACTCGTAGTAGAAAAAAATCCATAGCGTTACAAACTTCAAAATGTAAATCTGAGCTTCAAGACATAGACTGAACTTGAGGCCAATAAAATATGGATAGATCTGACTTGATCGTCACGGAACAAGAAATACAATGTACTTCTACGGTATACTAGAAAACACACTGAAAGTTAGAAGCAACCACTCTTTAGCCCTGCCCCTGTACATCACCCAAAGACCTACTTTTCACACACACTCACGCAAAGTCTCGACGTGCACTCGCTATGTAAAAATATAAAACCTAGTGCTGTCAATACCTTTCCAATGACGCTGTCCCACGAAGATTAAGTCTAGAATCAGATACTGTACACTGTACTAGACTCCCAATCACGTACACAATGTACACATTGAACACATTTCACCCATAATTTCCGGTCCGATTCAAAGGTTCTTCTCTTCTTTGCTCTTCTCTGCTCTCAGTTCACTGCTCTAAGAGAACTGTGTCAAATGCTAATTTTAGAAATTAGAGTCTAGCTGGGGTGAAGGTGGAAAGGGGGAAAGGGGAAAAGGGAAAGGCAAAAAGGGCGGGGGAGGAGAAGGGTGTATTGTTTTAGGCCCAGACCCTGACAGCCGAACGTGGGGCGCTGCTCGCTCCTCGAAAATTCCCTCTATAACATGACTGGTCGGAACGAAGGATCGCCGGCCCAGGGTCCTGGTCAAGTAAGGGAACTCGGGGAAGTAGGTGAGGAAGAGAACACAAAACAGAACCATGGGTGGCCTAAAACGCAATAGAAATAATTATGCTAACAATTGATGTACAAGCAGTAATAAGAGACAGGTTGAATGATGAATGTAACTGAATAAAGTATGTAATATAATATGTATTTGTACTGCAGGCGTGTCCTTCCTTTGTAAGTAACAGAGAGGCCAATTGGCAATTTGAAACCGTCTCTTTGGTTCTCTGTGGGCAAAAGTGAATTCGCCCAGAGGCTGACGTCTCCGCCGCGCGGGCGCTGTTCGGAAAGGTCTCGCACCTCGCGGCCTCGCGCAGATAAGTTTCACATTGTGATGAGCGCAGGGCTTGCTAAAATTATCTAGTAAGCCGTGGATGGGCTATTTAACATACGAGCCGGCGTGATAAACAAAAGATGAAGGAAAAGCTCTTTGTAGTGCGACAACACACCAAAGAACCACTATTGTTTCTCAGAGCGCCTTCAAATCGGCCGAGTGTTTTCTGAACGTTGATTAGATATTAATGTGTATTTACGTACTTGAAACTAAATAACAAGTATCATCAGCAATCAATCTCTTGTCCACTGTACAGACAACAAAAACTGACCGGCGCCGCCGGCCTTGCCCAGTGAACGAACCGCGCCTGAAAATAATAATAATAATAATAATAATAATAATAATAATAATAATAATAATAATAATAATAATAATAATAATAATGCTCGCTACACTAACCTCTTTCACCGCCACCTGGACACTCGGCAGTGCTGTGAAGAAAACGGAACATGACTGTAGAGCACGTTGGCCTAACTAGAAAAAAAATCCTGTACTGCCTCTGTACATCTGTATCTCTAAATATTATATTTGTGAAAGTTCGACACTTTGGCCGCCTAAAACTTCCCTAACCACTTATTTTCAAATTTGACCAAATTAACGGTGGTTCAGCATCGTTTAAAGGGTGCACAATTTCTTTGAGGAGCCTGAAGTCACAGTAGTTTAATTTTCAGGGGTTTTTTAAAATTAGTTTCTTTTAGGTCCAATCTTGGGAAAGTCCGTCTTCTAAGACGTCATTGTAAACAAGTGAGGTTTCCGTTCACTAGACGGATTCCACACCTTTGAAATTCTGGAGTGTACAACCACGAAGGCGGAATAGAGAATCAATCTATACATCTATAACTATAATATATTTGGCAACTTGGAAACACATGTGTCACTTTTCTCTAAAGATTTATTGCTCCATTCCAGTAGAGTGTAAATTTAGTAGGCCAATGACTTTCAGTTCATGTTAATGAACCGATCATCCCTTCCATCGAAAGGGGGCCCAGCTAGTATATTATATTTGTGAAAGTTCGTCACTTTGGACGCCTAAAACTTCCGTATCACTTAACTTTCGAATTTGAAAAAAGTAACAATGGTTCAGAATCATTTAAAGGGTGCACAGTTTTATTGAGGGGTCTGAAGTCACTGTAGTTTAATTTTCAGTTTTTCATTAGTTTCGTTTACATCTAATCCTGAGAGAGTCCGTCTTCTTAGACGCCATTGTGAACAAATTAGGCTTCCGTTCACAAGCGGAGCGCACTGTTTCCACAATGACTTGATCATCGACCATTCTTTTAAGTCCGTTCATCGACCGTGTACCCAGCTAGTGACACATAATACACGAAAGAAACACAGTATGGCCTTGAGCGCTTCCAATAATTACCCCAAGGACAGAAAGGGATTGGCCAAGGTAACTAATACCCTGGCTTAATGAACGAATATCCTCGAGTATCTCTCCTCCAACTTGTATAAAATACGTTGTTCTAACCAAAAGCAATTGTACAACTGCGAGATTGAGGATAGATATAGCGGCTTTTTTTTCTTGTGTCAATTTCCCAAAGGGTTGTCTTGAGTAAGTTCGAATGAAAAGAAACTTTGCAATATTACGAAACGATCCCTGAGCGAGAGTTATATCGCAATACTGAGGATTCTTTTTAACATAATATTTATTTTCAAAAGTAACTGGAGGTCGAACCATTTTTTTTCTTCCGCTTTGTTCAGGTTCCACTGAATTTATTGTTTTCATGACAAAGAAGTAAAGGGCTATTGTTTCTTTCCTTAAATCTAAGGTTATGCTGCAGCAATATTATTCTTCTCATTTATGACATGACATGACATGACATGACATGACATGACATGACAATACTTCACCAGTGTCGTTTGCGTAATTTAAATAAATAGTGTAAACAACAAATCAACATGGCGTCAACAAGTGAAAAAGAGACGAAGTGAAGCGGAAGTGAAAATAAACCTTCTTACTAAAAGTAAAGAGGTTAGGTTTCTTTTTTTCTTTTTTCAATTTTTATTCCCCCTTTTCCGAATTTTTGTTCCCAGGTGGGGGGGGGGGGGGTTGGGGGGTTGTTGTTTTGTTTTTGTTTGTTTGTCTGTTTGTTTTGCAAAAAATTGCAGCCGAGATTAGCGGACAAAAAGATGCCGAAAATCGCGGCTGCGATTATTTGTTACTTTTTGTGGTTGTTTATGTGCTGTTCTAATATTGGTTTAATTATATTGTGAAACCTTTATTTTTAACTTTTTTTACACTCTGTGTGGCTACAAATGATATTCTGGACGCTGAGTAGAGTAGAAAAAATTCTGGTGCTTTAGATTAGATTACCTCTTTCAACATATTATTGCTTCGTCACATAGAGTTGAAAGCTTGGAAGTTAATGGCAACTTTTGCTCTATCTTTTGGCAACTTTTGGAGAAGAAAATGGCAACAAACGCAGATGCTAGTTATGTTGTTACTTTCTGGTGGAACAACATCTCCACGGGAGAACATAAGAGACGCGCACTTCGAAAAAAAAAGCTATCAACGCAGTGCACTATCAGATCCGCACACTTTTTTATGATATCAATAGCTATCAACGCAGTGCACTATCAGATCCGCACACTTTTTTATGATATCAATAGCTATCAACGCAGTGCACTATCAGATCTGCACACTTTTTTATGATATCAATAGCTATCAACGCAGTGCACTATCAGATCCGCACACTTTTTTATGATATCAATAGCTATCAACGCAGTGCACTATCAGATCCACACACTTTTTTATGATATCAATAGCTATCAACGCAGTGCACTATCAGATCCGCACACTTTTTTATGATATCAATAGCTATCAACGCAGTGCACTATCAGATCTGCACACTTTTTTATGATATCAATAGCTATCAACGCAGTGCACTATCAGATCCGCACACTTTTTTATGATATCAATAGCTATCAACGCAGTGCACTATCAGATCCACACACTTTTTTATGATATCAATAGCTATCAACGCAGTGCACTATCAGATCCGCACACTTTTTTATGATATCAATAGCTATCAACGCAGTGCACTATCAGATCCGCACACTTTTTTATGATATCAATAGCTATCAACGCAGTGCACTATCAGATCCACACACTTTTTTATGATATCAATAGCTATCAACGCAGTGCACTATCAGATCCACACACTTTTTTATGATATCAATAGCTATCAACGCAGTGCACTATCAGATCCACACACTTTTTTATGATATCAATAGCTATCAACGCAGTGCACTATCAGATCCGCACACTTTTTTATCATATCAATAGCTATCAACGCAGTGCACTATCAGATCCACACACTTTTTTATGATATCAATAGCTATCAACGCAGTGCACTATCAGATCCGCACACTTTTTTATGATATCAATACAATTAGACTGACCATTATCTAAACCAATACCATCCAACTATTTAAGCACCCTCTGCGTTTTACTGGGCTTGGGACCAACATAATGTATCAGTTAGATGTTATTATAAAGCTGCATTAGATTTTTTATTGAACGACTATGAAGTTATCTCTATCCACAGAATTCTACACTTATAGAACGGGAACTGTACCACGTGACCTGTGAGGAATTGAAGACCGAAAACAATGGCGTCGTGAGGGCACTATTTATCGTTTTCGGAAGTAACCCTATAGCTTTTAAAGCAAGAGCGGCTTTTACAAACGAGTGAAAAGTGGAACATTTACTGTCCAGTTTGTAATTTTGAGTTACAGAATTCACTGTGCAACTAGAGATTGGAATTAAGGTTTTAAATTGTTGTGTTTTGGAGTGCAACAACAGAAAAAGCAGACATACAGAGTTTATATAGATATATATAAGATCTACAGAACTGAAAAAAATTCATAGCACTTCTAGCTTCCCACACACATTTTGCATACGCATATGGCCTACGTAGTTTTTTAGTAGTAAAACTTATTACAATAAATTTGTTTTACACTGAACATATTTTTTCACTAGATCTTATTAATGTTCTCAAAACATGCGTTCAATAATTAACTTTATGTCGCCAGCAGAAGTAGAAAAAAGGACGGACTTGCTTTTAAAAGAGATTTAGCTCCAGCTATAAACTTTTTAAAAATCTGTAGAAACCATTGACTGGGATTTTTTTTTTATATATTGGGCTAGTATTTATTAAAGAATTTTCTTTAAAGAAATTTCTAGAATAATATAGAACCTATAGATGTGTACAAATGTTTGAAAAAAATACTCATCGGTTAAGACGAATTGATATAGATCTAAGTCATTGTGTAAAAGTAGGAGAATCTAGATCTAGGTGTTTGATAGTTCAGTAGCCTAGATATTTGATAATAAGTTGCGCATCAAATTTTTGACCGCATGCTACAGTAGTGAAGATAGCGTATTATTTTCATCCGAAACATTAATTTCCGCATCCATACACCTTTTTGAGCCTTTATAAGCACATGTAGTCCTACTTTAATTATGTTTTTGTTTTTGAAAGCATTTTCAATTCCTTTCACTTTCACTTCCCACGCGCGGCACATATAATTATGATTATAATTTAAGATTCCAAATCTGACGAATGTATTATTAAATAGCGTATAATGCTGAGTTAGCCAATGCATTGCAATGCGCACTATTATCAATTGATCGAATTGTAACAAGACTTCAATTTGATCCGTAACAAGAGACCACTTATTTTTTTATACGTGTTCATGAATGTGTGTTTGTTTACTGTGTGCGGGGATTAAAAATTAAAGATTAAAGATTCCAGATCTGACGAATGTATTTATAAAATAGCGTAATAGTGCTGGGTTAGCCAATGCCTTGCGATACGCGCTTTTATCAATTAATTGAATTGTAACAGGACTTCGATTTGATCCGTAACAAGACAACACTTATTTTTTCTTATACGTGTTCAAAAATGTGTGTTTGTTTACTGTGTGCTGGCATTAAAGATTCCAGGTCTGACGAATGTATTTATTAAATAGCATATAGGCCTATAGGGCAGGGGTGTCCAACGCATTGCGATACGCACTTTTATCAATTAATCGAATTGAAACAGGACTTCAATTTGATCCGTAACAACAGACCACTTATTTTTTCTTGTTCGTGTTCCAAAATATGTGTTTGTTTACTGTGTGCGGGGATTACAGGGGGACAAGCCCATCCCCTCGACATGTGATCCAGAGTATGGGGATACATTTTTCTCAAAATGCACACAGCTCTGAAATCCTTGACCAGTGATCACTCGCCATGGAACTCTTTCTGTTGTGACTGTAGACACAAGTTTCTTCATTATCACATCTGAATGAGCCTCTCATTCATGCATTAGAAATCACACTCCCAACACACAGAAAATGACTTTGAACATATATTCAGGAAACATATGCCAGTTCCACTCTTGTTTACTTTGTTTTGCATTATTGGCTTTTATGTGTAAAACAATATTTAGAGGCCTTTTCTGCATTTTTGTGTTTTTGGCAGCATGTACAATAGGCCTATGTATTTTATGTGCAACCGACACATTCTCCAATCGTAGATCTAGATCTAGTACTAATCAAGACTATATCTAGATACTTTTCCAACAGAGTTAATGTTCATAATTAGTGTTATTATCAAGTGTATTGTGATTGTGAAGATCTTTAGTAGATCTAGATCTAGTAGTAGATCTAGAGATCTAGATCTATCTAGATCTAGATCCCATCCCATCCCATCATTAAAAAAACAACAACAAACCAACAATACAGATACAAAAACATTGTAACATTGCCAATTATGACATATTGTTGGCAGTAAAAATGTACTAGACTATTTCACTATATTTCCTCTTCGAAGAAAGTTTTAAAATACTGATGTAACTTAATGTAAGGTGTCTTCCAAGCCCTACCACTAGCATCAGCGTGCATAGCAACGCGAAGCCTCGCTGTGCGGCGCAGCCAAAGGTGCCCTCAACTGGCCGCCATGTTTTAGTTTCAATTCCTCACAGCGAATCGGCGATCGCGAAGAGGGAGTTCCGCTTCTATAAGTGTAGAATTCTGTGTCTCTATCAAAAATGCTTTCGCTGTCCATGTGAGTGGTAAAACACTCTAGCCTTGTGTCAGTCGTGGTGATAAAAAAAGAGGAATTTTTGTTTTTGTAAGTGTTTTACGGCGCTCACAACTGCATAAGGTCATATGAGCGCGCGGGACACATTAAACTTTTTCAGTTCGTAGGAAATCTTGAATATTACCCGGGTGGCGGCCGAAGCCTACTCTTTTCGATTTTAGACCACCAAGGGATCTTTAACGTGCGCAACTTGCACACAGGCCCTCCGAGATTAAAAGAGAAATGATACGGCTAATACACATTCCTTCTGTTGTCGTGTTACAACTCACCACTTATCTGGGTAATGGTCTTTTTTTGGCACACGCACTGTACTCTTAGGGATCAATGAAAGAAAACTAAATCCTCAAATAATAAGTTTGAAAACAAGACGTATATAATATTATATATGTCGCAGATTTGAAAAACTAGCTTTATTCTCATATGTCACAAACACACCACACATTTCTCTCTTCGTCAATTGACTCAACTAGAAAGTTGTTTTCGTGACACTGTATTTTATGGAAATAGTACGGAGTAATTTCGTAGGGGACTGTGACCGTTGGATAGAATCAGCAGTCTTATTGTATTGATATCGTCAAAAAGTGCGCAGCTTTGATAGTTTCCTTCCCCCAAAGATAGTACATAACAAGATGGGCCACTTCTCTCTTTGAGCCAATTAAAAAAGTGTCCTCAAAATTTGGTGGCGCCCTCTTCACAAAAGCGCACTCTTTGCGAACAGAGTTACCCTACTTGAATTATAAAAAAATCAAAGTGAAACTAGCAAGTTTTGGGATAAATTTCGGAAGAACGCTTTTTTTAAATGGTTACCCTGACAAAAAACCTCTTCCAGAGGAAAGGGTGATGGTTTTCTTCGTTTAATTTGACTTTAGAATGAAAGGCGAGAGGTCATTAAAATTAAAACAAAAAATAAAACTCCGCACTGAACGTACCCGAACTGCTGGTGAACAGCAATCGATCTGCGCACGCAAGGAGGTGCTATTCCTATTCTTCTTCTGGAAAAACGAAAGAGAGCTTCAAAACAGACTGCAGCGCCATCTGAAGCAAAGAGCATACTTCCTGCGGACACTTTTTTGGCTGAGTGGCCCATCTTGTTATTTACTATCATTGCTTCCCACGCATCCTGCGATTACGAATCTCGTCTGTGTGTGTGTGTGTGTGTGTGTGTGTGTGTGTGTGTGTGTGTGTGTGTGTGAGTGTGTGTGTGTATGAGTGTATGAGTGTGTGTGTGTGTGTTTGTGTGACAGATAGAAAGAGTAGTGTGTGTGTGTGTGTGTGTGTGTGTGTGTGTGTGTGTGTGTGTGTGTGTGTGTGGGTGGGTGGGTGGGTGTTTGTGGGTGTATGTGGGTGTATGCATGTGTGTGTATTTCGCAGTTTTGATTCCATTTACTTTCAGGGATTTCCATCCAGACTTGAACCAACACCAGCGATGACAAGGACAATGCCCTCCCGGTACACCCACGCTGCCTTTGTTGTTGTAGTCAGTGCTGTTGTTGCTGTTGGAACTGTTGCTAGTCTGCAAAACCAGGCAGTCCCAGACTTTGAGAAAATGACGTATAGAGATCTTATAGTGGAGATGAACAAAACGCTTCCGAAGAACCGTACCACCCTGAACGACATCCGTCTCGATTTATATGAGAATATCGATGCCTTTTCCTGTAAAGGTTGGTACACTGAATGATATAACTATCTATCTATCTATCTATCTATCTATCTATCTATCTATCTATCTATCTATCTACCTATCTATCTATCTATCTATCTATCTATCTATCTATCTATCTATCTATCTGTCTACCTATCTATTTATCTACCTATCTATTTATCTATCTATCTATCTTTCTATCTATCTGTCTATCTATCTACCTATATATCTATCTCTCTATCTCTCTATCTCTCTATCTCTCTATCTATCTATCTATCTATCTATCTATCTATCTATCTATCTATCTGTCTATCTACTATCTAGATGTAGTGTGTGTGTGTGTGTGTGTGTGTGTGTGTGTGTGTGTGTGTGTGTGTATGTGTGTGTGTGTGTGTGTGTGTGTACCTATATTTTGAATACCTTGAGACCATAATATTATACGACATGTACTTTATGTAAACCATATTTTGAATATCTTGAAACGTAACGTAAAGAGTTAAGTCTAATAGCATTATCATTTAATACATAGCGTTTCTTTTATTTCAACGATACGAGTGGTTGGAGGGTGTCACTGGTAGGTTCTACCTCTCTACTTTCTCTCTGTTGTTTCGACTTTTCCGTCGGGTCGGGTCGGTTTCTTCGCCTGACTTGTCGTCTGAAAACAAACGCCTTTGTTTTTGGGGCGACGGGTCGGGCGCGGTCGGCTTATGCCACGATAGCCGCTTTGCGCGCTCAATCTGGCTAGCCAACCGCGCCGACCCGACCCGATCCCCTAATGAGCACACTGTGTTACACTTTTAGCATAGCCCATTGCGTACTTCTTATTTTGGGTGCCCACTGGGGATGAGATCGGGTCGGGTCGGGTCGGGGAGATCGCCCCACTCGTCGTCTGGAAACAAGTGGGAGGGGGGGGGTGCCCACTAGCGAGAGCGGATCGGGTAGGGTCGTTTTCTGGTGGTTTCAGTGCACCGCGATTGTACCCGACGACCTGGAAGTTAAAGTAGAAAAGCCTTTAACCTCAATGGCTTCCAGGGCTCCTTTCCGCAGTTCCATGTTGCAGTGTAGCGGCAGCCTGGAATCCCATAAACATGGTTACAATAGTTACATCGATAACTTTCTATAATCAAAGATCGTTCATAAGAAGACAGCTCTAGTTCACTCGACCCAAAAAAGTGTCCGCGGTCAGATAGTGCAGCAGTCTTTGTTTTGAAGCTCTCTTTCAATTCTCCAGAAGGTGAATAGGAATAGCAAAATTTGTTACTTTTGCTTTTATTATTTTTCACATAAGTAGGGTAACTCTTTTTAGTTTTAGTAGAAGGTTTTACGGCGCTCGCAACTGCATAAGGTCATATGAGCGTCAAGGGGTGGGTGTCAACAGAGAAGTCTTTACAGGGAATCAGACTTACTCTGCTCACCTCTCTAGCTTCAACAGCACAAAGTCTGCTTCGACTATCAAGGCACCCCGGAAATAGCAGGTTACAAGAGTGTGACAAACATACGAAAGAAGTAGAGGAAAATGACTATAGTAAGGATTAGGAAAGAAAAAGAGGCAGTTCCCTGCTGTAGAACAGGCACAGTTATGAGCGTGACATGAATCAGCCCATTTACAATTCTACTATGCTTAGAACAAGAAATGTCCCCCCTTTGGGAATGGCCTAAAGACACCACAGTCAGTGGCACTGCCCCCGGGGGGGGGGGGGTAGGGTTACTCTGTTCGCAAAGTCTGCACTTTTTCGAAGAGAGCGCCACCGAATTTTGAGTGTCAACAGAGACCTAGCAATGTGTACAAAGCTAGGTCTCTGGTATCAACATGGACACGTGACTCAGCCTCGTTGTGATTGGCTGCAAACCACCCGAACGCGAGATCCACAGGCCTGAAAACTAATGCGTTTGTTTTTGTACGTCAACGACCGAGCATATCGGTTTGTGCCACGATGGCTGCTTTGCACCCACCCGACCCGATCGCGTATGTGGGCACCCCTTATAACGCGTTTGTTTTTTAGGCGACTAGTCGGGTGCGATCGGATTATGCCACGATAGCCGCTTTGCACCCTCAATCTGGCGAGCAAACAGCCCCGACCAGACCCGATTCCCCAATGGGCACCCCGTATTATGAGTCTGGTTAGACCAGAAGTCTTCCTGCACTCCAAAAAGTTCGTTGTTGACAAGCGCGTAAGACATGACGTGTCTTAGCCTAGACGCTCAGAGTAAGAATGTATAGCTAGCATCTGCGTTGGTTGCCATTTCGTTTTGTCCAAAAGTTGCCAAAAGTTGCCAAAAGTTGCCACAAAAATGGCAAAAGTTGCTATAAAATTTGCCATTAATTTTCAAGCTTTCATCTCTCTTTGATAACGTATATTATAGCAATGTGTTGATAGAGGTAACTTAATCTAAAGCACCAGAATTTCTTGGGCTCTGTTTTAAGCATCGAGAATATCTTTTGTAGCTACACAGAGTGTAAAAACGGGAAAAATACAGGTTTCACAACAGAAAGAAATCAAAACTAGAATAGCACATAAGCAACAAAAATTAACAAATATGGGCGTGTGTCCACATATCCGAAGATTGGCAGTTGTTTTTTTTTTTTACCCTAAACGAGTGTAATTCAAGAAAAAGTACAGGACATTTTCAACATGTAAAATAATGGAACCACACACAACGGCCAGTATTCAGGTTTTTTTTTATGGAGACACGCTCTAACATAACTATAACACGTTTATATATTTTTTTAATGTAGGAACAAGATCGCATTAAATGACATTATGCTGTATACACAGAAAATAGAAAAGCAACACTTCAGAACGTCAGATCAATTTTTTTAAAATTAACACACCAATAAATTATGAGATGATGATGCTGATGATGCTGATGATGATGATGATGATGATGATGATGATGATGATGATGATGATGATGATGTTGATGAAGATCATTTCTATAGCGCCCACTCCCGTGTAAACACAGCTCTAGGCGCTTTACATAAATGCATGAACGAACAATATTCACGCACGCGACACACACACGCACACACACACTTACACACACACACACACACACACACACACACACACACACGCACACACAAACACACACACAAATACACAAACACACACACACACACTCACGCACACATTACACGTCACACATGTGCACACACACGTACGCCAAACACACACACACACACACACACACACACACACACACACACACACACACACACACACACACATACACGCGTGCGCGCATCTGCTTACTTATTACATGCGCACGCTTACACTCTGTCACGAAATGAGCACATATATAATAAAATAATATACCCAATGCAATTCACAAAATACATAAATGGATACATAGTCATTTACGTAACATTGTACCGCACATGAATCTACTAACATAAAAATGATGTCATTAAATGTGTCTTTAAAGATTTTTAAAAATTTAGACTCAGATGTTGTATGTCTCAAGGGTTGAGTAAGAGAGTTCCAAACTGATGGAGCAAGGTGGGCAAACGATCTTTCAGCTAATTAAAACACAACAAATGAAAAAATAAAAGACAAATAGCAATGTATAGTATATAATGTACCTACATTCTTCACATGAAAATATCTATACATGGACACCTGAAAATTATCAAAATTCATGACTAATATTGTTATGAAGTAGTTTTTTTGTTGAAAAATGCAAAAATCGCGGCCGCGATTCGCAGACCAAAAAATGCCAAAAATCGCGGCGCACAAACGCAGATGCTAGGTATAGGTCTTAGCGTGTGCTGGGGGTCAAGAGAGGTTGGCCCGGTGGCTGTTAGCGCGTGTATCTGAGGAGATTTTTTATTCGTTCTTTATTGTTTCTTGTTGGGGGGGGGCGTAATCACAAGCGTGTGGGGCATGGAAAGTCGGCAGATATACAGACGCGGAATAATCAACCCCCCCCTCCCCCAAACCGGTTACTGGAAAATGAAAGGACAATCTAGACATGGATGTATAATATCTACCTAATGAATTACACGCTGTTATGTGGAAACAGATGTTGTCGTATGTTAAGGCCAGCCCTGTGGTGCAATTTTGCTAACATTTCAACAACGTACACTCGGATTCAAACTGTAGTACAACGTGTTGATCACATTGCAGTGACGTACACTCGGTTTCAACGAACTCGAGGGTCAGGCCGACGACTTTGAGTTTCGCTGTACATTTTTCGTTAATTACAAATTGAATGCAGTTTCTGTCTTCCTTGCAGGCCACTGTGGGCGTCTCGCCATAGGCTTGTGTTCTTGCCAACCAACGTGCTACCCTGCCCGAAACTGTTGCCCCGACTTCAGGTCTGAATGTCCTCTCCAGTTTGAAAGATTAGAGGTCTGTAGCTAATGCTTTTTTTTTTAAATGGTATTACAGTTGTTGTTGTTGTTTTGGGGGTTT